>NW_026109092.1:0-97998 GCF_024516045.1 Bombus affinis
GTACGATTACATATCGATTACGAACGACTACACGATATATTACATAAATTATCGCATGACATATAGAGTTTTAGAAAATATAGCAATCAAATACGTAGATCACGGATATTTATACGGTTCTGAGAAATATAGAAAAATCCAAATAATTACACAATCATATAAAACGTATATAAAAATATGAAGATGTTTGAAAAGTTCGCAACATTTCCGAGAATTGATAAGCTCTGTAATCGATTGCGATAAAATTTGAAGGGGTTAATTTATACCTTTTAGAGATTTCATAAATTTAATTTATATGAAGCAGTATTGTATTTTATATTCGATAGAATGTCAATTCTACGAAAATACATTTTATTTGAATTTCACTACGAACTTTTCAAATATATGAACTATAAAATTACTACATTTAGCGAGTGAAACAAATATTTCGCATGAATATCCGTATTCCAAAAATGAGAATAGAATAAGTCAGAATGTCGAACAAACAAAAAACAAAGTTTGTTGTTGAGATTAATACCGCGAAAGAAGCGGCAGTCGCAAAAGTGTAGTCAAAAGCTCTCGTGCATGAAGAGAGAATTCTAAATATAAAGTTCACCAACGCTCGGTTTTTAACGTGGAACCCAACAGGAAGGCGTCAGTACTCAGTTGAAATTCGCACTCTGAAGCTCGCGAATTCGTCTAGCCGGTTGTGTCATTGAAACGCATTTTTTATTATTGATTCGTCATTAGTTGATTGTCGAACAGTGTTGTTAACGATACATTGTAAAGAACATGTGTGTGATCGGTAAGGATTATTCTTCCATCGATCAATAGTGAAAACGATTTTAATCTAAATGTACGGGTAAAAAGCAGAATGCTCATGCAAATTGTTTCAACCGTTCGCGGAGAGACGCGATCGCTGGATAACGCGTCAACGAGAGTCGTAAATTCTCGTTACGATTAAACAATCGACGCCACGAACTGATTGATCCCCTATTTCTATTACGAGAATAGAGGTGGTTAGGTTTGAGTGTATATGTAACAACTATACTGGGTTGGTTGATAAAAGATTAATAAAAATAACGAAACAACAAGTTCAGTCAAAGATCAACAATTAAAAACGAAAAAGATAACAGTCAAGGTTTGTTTAGCGGTTTGCTTATAACGAGACCTATCGCACTTCGCAGCTTGAGACAGGCGTTATGTGCTAGATTCGATTCAATGTGTAACGTTCGACGTGTCACAAGGAACTAGCCGACTTTAGATGATTTCTTTGTCTCATTTTTAAGACGACCCCCACTCTACTTAGGTCACGCCACCGTTCGCGCCTATGATCACGTATGTCTATTCTTGCGTGGAAAACGTAACGGACGAAATTCGACGTTTCGAAAACTCGCTGCTTGGCGACAGCTATGCGCTCGTCGATACATTGTATATGATCCGGCGGTCAGATAAAGCGATCTGACTGCGACATTGTAGGGCCGCGAGCGACGGTTAGAAAATACAGCCTGTGGTAAGCCTCGTGGCGTAACATCCTCCCCCCGTTGAGAGGGTACCGATCAAATGATATGGTGTGGAGTCAGGTGCGTCGCTGGCGGATCTCCTTCGCTCCGTGTGGGTGGTCGGACTCGTTTGGATCTGGGTGAATGGGTAAGGGGACCAGTCTTTTGACGCCACGATCCAGGGTAGTTGTTGCCGTCTGCACGGTAGCGGTCCGTATGATTCCGTCGACTCCTCTTGGATGGGCCTTGATCACGCGGCCCAAAGGCCATTGCATGGATGGTACGTTATCCTCCCTGAGGACTACAACGGTGCCTTCTCGGATGTTGTGACTGCCCTTGCTCCATTTGTTTCGGATGTTCAGCTCGTTCAGGTACTCTCGATGCCAGCGGCGCCAGAAATGTTGCTTGACCCTTTGAATGTGTTGCCAGCTGGAGAGACGATTGGATGGAGTGTCCTGGAAATCTCGTTCTCGAAAGCTTGTTAATGCATCTCCGATGAGGAAGTGACCGGGAGTAAGGACAAGAAGATCGTTTTGGTCAGATGATATTGGAGTCAGAGGACGGGAGTTGTGGATAGACTCGATTTGAATGATGAGTGTGTTAAAGTTTTCAAATCTTAAGAGCTCGTTACCTGCGACACGTCTGAGATGTCGTTTGAAGGACTTCACCGCAGCCTCCCACAACCCGCTAAAGTGAGGTGAGTTGGGAGGAATGAAGTGCCATTCGATCCGTCGATCGGCTAAAAAGGACTGAACTTTTACATTATGATCGTCGGACTGCAGGAGGTTTCGGAGCTCTCGTAATTCGTTGTTGGCGCCAACGAAGTTGGTACCGTTGTCAGAATAAATTGTTACACAGAATCCTCGGCGAGCGATGAATCTTCGCAGAGCAGCAATGAAGGCCTCGCTAGTGAGATCGGTGACCAGCTCGAGGTGGACTGCTTTAACTGCAAGACATACGAAGATTGCTACATATACCTTGATTTTGCGTCGGTTGCAATCCTTTCGTTTCTTGATGTAGAACGGTCCGCAATAATCAATTCCGACGTTGGTAAATGGACGAGATTCCGTTATCCGTGCAGCTGGAAGGTCGCCCATTACGTAATCCACTGGAGGTGGATTGGCTCGGCAGCAACGTACGCACTTCTTCAGCGTGCTCCAAACTTGACTACGGCCGTCGATAGGCCAATAAGGTCTCCTTAAGGCATATAAGGTAGCTTGAGTTCCGGAGTGGAGATTTAGGAGGTGTTCATGCTCGATAATGAGTGCTGTAACTGAGGATTTGGGTAGAATGATTGGGTGTTTCCGAGTGAAGGGCATTGGTGAGTGACTGAGTCGGCCTCCGACTCGCAATATCTCGTCCTTGTCCAGAAATGGATTGAGTCGTTGCAGCTTCCCCTTCACTGCAGAATTTCGATCTGTTCGGAGAGTACGTATTTCATCTGGAAAATAGCAGAGCTGTAACAATTTGACCAATTTGTTATGCGCATTGGTTAAATCATGTGTGGTTAGAGGTCCCCCCGGATCCTGTTTTCGTCTCCATCGGAGGCAACGAGCGGCAATTCTTATCAGCTTGGGCCAAGAAGAAAATCTCTCCAGTAGACTGTGGTCAAGTGGAGTCACGGACAGACATGTTGCCTTCTTCTGCTCTGGTATTTCAGCTAATGGTACCGGGTTCCACGTCGGCCAGTATTTTTCAGGTTGTTGGAGCGTTTCCGGTCCATGTTGCCAAATGGTTGATCGCAGGAAGTCTTCGCGTGATTGGCCTCGAGATATGAGATCTGCAGGGTTATCGGTAGTGGGAATGTGGCGCCAATCGGAGGTGTGAGTCTTCTGTTGAATCTCTGTCACACGATTCGCGACGAAGGTTTTTAGCGTATGGGGTGATGTATTAATCCAATGTAGAACGATTGTAGAATCAGTCCAGTAAACGGTCCGAGAAATGTTGCTTGGTAAGGCTTGAAGGACTGTAGTGGCCAATGATGTGAGAAGAAGTGCTCCACACAGTTCCAGCCTTGGAATGGTTTGTGATTTGAGTGGAGCCACCTTTGACCTTGCAGTGAGGAGTCGTGTCCAGA
Organism: Bombus affinis; assembly: GCF_024516045.1. Lineage (NCBI taxonomy): Eukaryota > Metazoa > Arthropoda > Insecta > Hymenoptera > Apidae > Bombus > Bombus affinis. The sequence goes on from NW_026109092.1 coordinate 3,559, forward strand.
CATGACCATCCGGAGTGATAGTGCGAAGGTAGACACATGCCCCATACGCCCTTTCGCTGGCGTCGCAGAATCCGTGTAATTCAATTTCCGTTGCGGTCTTGATTATAGTTTTACGTGGAAACTTCACGTTATTTAGCAAAGGTAGCTGTGAATAATATTTTCTCTTTTCTGTGTGTACGTCAGCCGGAAGAGACTCGTCCCAGTCAAGTTTTAAAGTCCAAAGTCGTTGGAGCAACATCTTAGCGCGAACGATCACTGGTGCCAGTAATCCAAGAGGGTCGTAGATCTTGGCAATTTCGGAGCTGATTGTTCTCTTCGTAATTCGAGAGGCGGTAGGATTGATTTTGACGGAATATAGGATCGAATCGTCAAAGGAATTCCAAACAACACCCAGAGTTTTGAAAGTTTGCGATTCGCCTAGTCGCAGCTTATCGTTTATGTCCTGCTCGGAAAGTCCTCGTAGCAGTTCCCGGTCGTTCGCTGCCCATTTTCGAATGTTTAAGCTGGCTAGTTTAAGCAATTCTATGAGCTCCGTTCTCAGTGATTGTGTCTCGTCCTTTGTATCAGCTCCTGTGAGAACATCGTCGACGTAGAAGTCTCGCTGTAAGACCATCGCTGCTCGTGGGTATCGATGACCCTCGTCGTCTGCCAGTTGTTTGAGGCACCGAATGGCTAGATAGGGGGCCGCTGACAGCCCGCATGTCACTGTGTTAAGTTGATATATGTCAACTTCTCCATCAGAGTTGCGCCACAAAATTTGTTGGAATTTCCGATCCTCTGGACGCACAAGAAATTGTCGATACATTTTTTCGACATCGCCTGTAATGACGTACTGATGAGAACGAAATCTTAAAAGGATAAGAAATATGTCGTCTTGTAGTTTCGGTCCGTATGAAGTACGTCGTTTAATGAAACTCCGGTGGTGGTTGGTGCAGATCCGTCAAACACAACTCGGAGTTTTGTAGTCCGGCTGGATTCTTTGATCACGCCGTGATGTGGCAGAAAATATCCGTCGTCCGTGCAGTGGTCCGTGGTAATCTTCGTCATATGTCCTAATTCCAAGTATTCTTCTATTACGGCGTGTTAGTCGGCTTCGAATTGTTTGTCTCGTTGGAATCGACGGCAGAGGGAAGTGAGTCGCTTCATTGCCATGGCTTTCGAGGATCCAAGCGGAGGAGTTGTTTCGTTGAATGGGAGAGCGACAACGTATCGCCCGTCGTTGATGCGTTGAACGTGATTTCGAAAGTGCTCCTCGCACTGTCGTTCCGTTTCCGAAATGTGTGCGGTGGGCGGTCCCTCGTCGATTTCCCAAAAACGGGCGAGGTCCACCTGTAAAGCCGTCGTGGAGGCGTGAAATGCGTATGCTAATGAGTCCGATGACCCATCCGAATCGCGTTTTTTGCAGACGCAAGTCGGGCCCGTTTGCTTGACTGATATCAAGTTGGCCGACACAGAGTGATGCTAGTGTTGGTCCGGCGCTCAACAATATTTCGATCGGAGCAGGTCTATGGAATCTTGGATCGGCTAATTGGAGATTCCTAGGTATCTGTATCGTTGAGCGATCTACGGGTTGATTTGGGACCCAAGACGCGATAGTCGGTATGATTAGAAACGTCAAGTTGCGTTCGTATGTGCCGTCAATGGAGGTGATCGTGGCCGTGATGTAGCGTTTCGAGGTCGTCGATAACGTGTTGAGTGTTCCGATTGGGACCGAACATTTCCGTTGGTTGAGTTTTAATGAGTTAGCGAGTCTTTCGGTGATAAAGTTCATGCTAGAGCCGGTGTCTAGCAGAGCTCTACAACGAAATGGTTGAATTTCATTGTTCAAGATGTTGACCTGTGCTGTGACTAACAAATGGTGCTGCAATGATTCAGAAGGAAGCGAGGTCAATGAGTCCGTTTTCTGTGGTTCGGTCCCTAGCAGAGTCGTCTGATGACGTCATTGTTTTCCTTGTCGATTAGGACTGGACGATATAGTCGATCCCGAAGCCGCCGTTCGCGACAACCGAGATTCGCGTTTCGGAGATGTTCGCGGAGACGTTCGGGGAGACGCTCGGCGAGACGCTCGGGGAGATGCTCGGGGAGACGTTCGGGGAGACGAGGATGTGCGTCTCGAACGATGTGAGGAACGCGGGGTCGGTGAACTAGGCGAAGATCTACCGTTGGATGATCGGTCGCTCGACGATCGACCGCTTGATGTTCGGTTGACACGTGTTCGTGGTTTGCTACGCCCATGGTCTTGATGCAGATACGTGTGGTGTCGCTGTCTACAGATGCGATATGACCCCGCGGAGCATTGAGTAAGAGCGACGTCTAAACAATTGGTACAGAGCGACGCCCTTTTGGCGATTTCCAGGCGTTCTTTGGGCGACTTCGCTTTGAAGACATGACAATTCCATAATTCGTGTTGTCCGTGGCAGTTCGGACAAACCAACGTATTATGTGTAGTTATGAATGTATAATTTCGCGGCGCGTTCGGTCGCCGACGGTCGTGTTGATCGGACGCCCTTTTTTTTGACGGTTGATGCTGAACACGTTCTATCGCCATTCGTCCGTGTTTTCAGAAAATCTACCAAGTGCGTGTATGACGACAGTTTCTTGTCCGGTAGTTGTATGTTGCCATTTGCGAATGATGGCTGAGGGTAGCTTCGACGTGAAAAGCTTTAAGAGAACGGCGTTTGACGTGACTGGGCCCCCGAGTTTTTCTAACGCTTGGAGATTTACCTTGACTGTCTCGATAAGATCATCTATAGCTTCGGGTGTTTCCTTAGTTATCCTCGGATAGTCGAAATCAAGTCCCAGTGACGCATACAGATTTGACGGTGGCAGTCGAATTTTTCTTTAAGAACGTCAATGGCGATTGCGTAATTTGCCTCGGTGATGGCTAATGATTGTATGCTTCGCGCGGCCCATCCAGTCAGGGCTGATCGGAGATGATAAAATTTCTGAACCGGTGTTAAATGTTCATTTTGATCTATCGTTGACGAGAAGGAATCGTAAAATGACTGCCAATCCTCGAGGGCGCCGTCAAATGTAGGTATCCGAACCTCCGGTAGTTTAAGCGAAGCAGACTCGCGACCGGCGGCTGATTCACCGCTTGTCGATTGTGACGGCGTACTTCGTCGTATATTGATCGATTGTTTAGTTATTCGGCGTTGTAGTTTTTCGTATTCTTCCGCTAGTTCAATGCCGCGCGCGATCTCTCCCTTGTCTATAGCTACGATCTGGTTTTGTAAGCCACGGAGTTCCGTCTCGTAGGTTTCTAGACGATCTTTAATTTGTATCAAGTCGATCTCTTCCGGACAGCCTGATTGTTCGATGTCGTCCAGTTTTTTTGCGAAGCGTGTAAACTGGGCGATATAGTAGCCCCGGCGTCGACGCAAGGTGGCGAGTTCGTTTCCGGTTGCCATTATTTGTTATGTAATTGAGAGTGAACTCGTTTGAACTTACTTCTGTTGGCGATTGTCCACTTTGCGGCAGGAGGCTGTGTGGTTGCGTTTCAACCACCGAATTATACCTCTTCAAAGGTGACGACCCTTTACGTTACTGACCTCGCTGGGGTAGTAACGCTTCCGCTGCTAGATGTGTTGGGTTCACGTGGCACTGTATGGTAGTGGGTGTCACTGGCGTGCACTTTTCACTTGACACTGAATCCGGCTCGAAGGACCAAATGTTTCAACCGTTCGCGGAGAGACGCGATCGCTAGATAACGCGTCAACGAGAGTCGTAAATTCTCGTTACGATTAAACAATCGACGCCACGAACTGATTGATCCCCTATTTCTATTACGAGAATAGAGGTGGTTAGGTTTGAGTGTATATGAACAACTATACTGGGTTGGTTGATAAAAGATTAATAAAAATAACGAAACAACAAATTCAGTCAAAGATCAACAATTAAAAACGAAAAAGATAACAGTCAAGGTTTGTTTAGCGGTTTGCTTATAACGAGACCTATCGCACTTCGCAGCTTGAGACAGACGTTATGTGTTAGATTCGATTCAATGTGTAACGTTTGACGTGTCACAAGGAACTAACCGACTTTAGATGATTTCTTTGTCTCATTTTTAAGACGACCCCCACTCTACTTAGGTCACGCCACCGTTCGCGCCTATGATCACGTATGTCTAATCTTGTGTCATGTAGAATAAAAAGCAGGGGGGCTCGAACGAAAAGAAAAAAATTAAGGTAACAAAAAAAACAAGAGAATTTATTTCTTGTATTCTGTATTTACACTGACTGCGATTTTGTTCTGAGCTCCAGCCGTGACTTGCCAAGACTGAAGCTCTTACAATTTTGACTTTCGGTAACATCTGTTTCTTCTTTGTTTGTCATCCCTCAATATCCCCACTACCCTGTAGGCGTACGTGACTGTTGTCACACTTCTAGGACATTCGGTGGAAGGACCGTTAGGATACAGATGACTCATTAGGCACTTCGGCGATATACATTGCCGCCAAGGCCGCCACATCTCTATCTCCATCATCGGTCCATCGGATTTGAAGTATGCCGGTCGTGACACTTGCGTGGAAAACGTAACGGACAAAATTCGACGTTTCGAGAACTCGCTGCTTGGCGACAGCTGTGCGCTCGTCGACACATTGTATATGATCCGGCGGTCAGATAAAACGATCTGACTGCGACATTGTAAGGCCGCGAGCGATGGTTAGAAAATACAGCCTGTGGTAAGCCTCATGGCGTAACACAAATGTTGCACGCAATATAATGCTCGCGTATATCTTTTATTTTCACTTTTACGTTCATTGTTTCCTAGAAACCTAAATATTTCATTCGACGAAAACAAAATAAAAATTTAAAACATCTTGCTCATAGCGCGCGAGAAAGAGTTCTTTTGTGAATCGAAGATGCGTCGGAGGGAAACGATAATTTTCTCACTAATTTCATTCTTACTGTTATACGATCACATTGTTCGATTTTCTATCGAATTATGTCACATACGTTCACATTGTTAACGATCATTCGACTGTTGGCTGGCTTAACAAACTAACTTGGCACCGGGTCAGATCTATCATAGCCGTTTGGGTGCATCTTCTAAAATTAGTCGTTATTATTATATTATTATACACATAAAAATAACCGGATGCTACAATGAAATGCCTTAGAAAATATCTGACTTCTATCGTAATCGCGTATTGGCGTTGTTAAATTTGTTCACGATCTGTACATTTATACTCGCGTCTTTGTTGCACAATCCTTTGTCTCCTTGATGTTTATCACTGGCCATACGTCTACACATCAAGCATGTGAAAATGCAATTAATTACACGAGTATCATAGATTCTGTTGCTTTCAGAACCCAAGGATAATATCAAGGATAAAATCAATAAGGACGTCGGGGATAATGAAGTCTCCCCGAAAATTCTCAGGGGTTGTAATCGCGATGTGCGGTTTACCAGGTCGTGGAAAAAGCCAAGTGGCACAACGCCATTCGCGCAGACTCAACTGGAACGGCGATTCCACTAAAGGTTGGGAATTCTGTTTTGTTTACTGCCAATTGCTACACTTAAAAACGAAACCTGTTCATTAAATCATATTAGTCATCTTAAATAAGCGGCTTCGTAGTATTATTTCCATTCGACCAACAATTATCTGTGTTTCTTCTTTTTTTCTTTTTTTACTTCCTATTTTGTGGTTGTATTATGTGTACAAGTCACGTGTTTGATCATTAATTCGTTATTTTTCCCGTTTTTGTTTTCAACACGGTCGTTAAGAGGATTTATTACATACGCTAAATAGACTTGTTACGTAAATCAACATTTGCGGCGCTTTGAACAAATTTTAATTTCTATTTTGTAATATATTACATTGTGCTCTTCCTAGTTTTTACATTATTTCATTAACATTATTCATTAACATAAAAAGACATTATTTCATATTGTTCCTTTGTGAAATGCTAAATAATTGTTCTATATTTCATGTATAAATAAAACTATTCTTATATATTTTATACTGCATTAATTTCGTCATACCATTGTAGTAACGATGGTAATAATAAAAAATTTATAACTATTGATAAATAGTTATAATTAATTGCTAATAAAAAATAATTATTCAAATTATGTATTGCTACTAATCTTGGGGCGCCGGTCACCGGTGATCTTGATGATACCACGGCCAAGTTGAGTGCCGGCCACCGGTGACCCTGTCACGTAAAATAAGAAAGAAATTTAAAGGAAAGAAGAAAACTTTATTTTTTCCTCGTTTATACACTTCTGAACTCTAGCCGTGGCCGTTCGGGACTGAGGCTCTTACAATATTTTCTTACTCTCGGTGACATCTGTTTCTTCTTTTGTTTTTCATCCTTCATTATCCCCACTACCCTGTAGGCGTACGTGACTGTTGCTACGCTTCTAGAACATTCGGTGGAAGGACCGTTAGGACATAGATGAACCCTCAGGTACTCCGGCAATATACATTGTCGCCAAGGTCGCCATGTGTAATGTTCAAGTATCGGCTGTCTGGAGAATGTTTAGAAGTGGTCGCCTAAGGTGACGTCAGGGCAAAAGAGTTTGGGGTTACACTCCCCCCTCCTTAGAATGAACTTAGTCCTCGAAGATAGATGGATAGATAGATTCCTTTTCCTCTTTAAGATAGATGGGTGAAATTTTGCCTTGGGTGTTTCCAGGTCGAAGGTTACTTGTGAATCGTTGCTGGTGCTGGGCACAGGTAGAATCGGGGTGAATATGTTGATAGGTGCCGGGTTGATTGGCATCGGAGCGCTGGCTGATGGATTGTTATTTGTCGTGTTTCGCTTGATTTTACAACAGAATAAATGAAAATACAATTTCGGCATTCCTATTTTGTTGAGAAAGTATAAGCATATGAGAGCAATGGATAAATATCCTATAATTTGTAATATAGATATTCCCCGTGATTCAACTTGATCGATTCTACGAGCAAAAGTTAGTTGATTCGTTTGATCTTCGATTCAATCCAGAGTGTTTTTGTATCCGTAATTATCGTTAATAAGTTTTGTAGTTTTCTCTAGTTTATTTAGTAAAATAATCCAGTCTGAATCATTAGTTACATTGACTGTTTTGATTTTAATCTCGTAAGAAATTTCCTTGCTACTACCACTGATTCTCATATGGTTATTCTTGTACAATATGTCTACGGTTTTATTAGTTTGTAACAAAGATGGTTTCTCTAGTCTAACAATTCGATGTGTCTTTTCTTCGAAAATGCTCAGATCTATTGGTTTTTCTGGTATAGCTATAAAATGATTCTCAGCGTTTAATGGGATAAAAGTTATATCTTCAATGTTATAAACTACTACCTTACAGAATTTGACAGTGTTTTCTGCGCTTAAGATTTCAGGGTTACAATCGTGCTTCACTCGACGGTCGTGAATCGGCTGAGTTTGTTTGCAAATGTAAAAGTCAGATATAGAACATTGCTTATCCAAGTAGTTTTGATCGACATTGATGTAATTTAGTACTGACGTTAAAAATATCGGATGAACTACTAAAGGTGCTAAAAACACTTTGTTCGTGAGAGATGGTATGGGATATATTTGCTCTATATCCCATTCCATGTCCATAACTGTTGGTACAGAAATTACAAAGAAAACTTTGTTTTGTCGAGTAAACAATGTGAGTTCTGAGATATCTAAAATATTTTGGAAATTCTCTTCCTTTGGTATAAAAGCGTTTCCTACTGTTTTGCTACCTAGTACTTGGGCGTAATTGTTAATAAAAGTTCCGGGATCAATAATCTGTGGGCTTATTATTCCTTGTTTTCCTAAGATGATTAAATTGAATATTTCGTCGATTTGGAAATGTAAGTCAGAGAGTGAGCTTTCTAGAGCTATGACTTTTATTAAGGTGATCTCGTTTTTGTTAAGCGTTTTAAGTTCGTTTGTTACACCTGTGTCTACTTGTTTCAGTCGCTGGATGACGTCGTTATTTAAAATTCGTTTAATCAAAGCTGTCTGGTTGGCTACTATGGTTTTTAGGCTGTTACCTTCTTCAAAGAGTTTGTCTATATTTTTGTTGATTATATCTAGATCGTTCGCGGCTAGGGTTCCAAAAAGAGTTTTACTAATAGATTCGATAGCGTCTACTAGTCCTCGTCTACTTCTGAGATGAATGTGAGCTAAGGATCGTAATTCGATGCTAAGTGTTCTGACGTTATTTAGTTTTGCTTGTAAAGAGCGTATTTCTGGTAATATGTTACAGTCTTTTCGTGTCTCGCAATGATTCCTAACTTCGGCTACTCCCTTTTCAATATATCTTACTTGTTCCAATACAGCACTAATATCTAGTCCTATAATAACATTTATGTGTTCGCTATAAAGATATGCTTTGGATCTTTTCTCATGAAATATTCCATTATTGTCAATAGGGGTTATTTTTAATCCGTTAAGGGTGGTAAAGCCGACGGCAAGGGTGATCGTCCTGAAAAATAAGGTTTTATTCTGTTACCGTGGATTTTCTTAACTCGATCTCTAATGAGAATCTCATAATACGGTGTCTTGACTGATTTAATAACGTAGGGTCCTAACCATTCGTCGTCCAATTTATCCGACTTATGATCGTTGTGAAGGAGTATACGATCTCCTTCCTTAAATAAGGTTTGAGTTCTAATGATTTTTCTTGTTTGATCTCTCATGTACCTCTTTCTACTTTGTTCAAGAGTGTTCTTCGCTATCATTCTATATTTTTGCAATTGTTTTTGCCATAGTGCAAACATTTCTTCGTAAGTGTAATTGGAAGTTCGGGATACGGAAGACGGGAGGTTGGCTTTTCTTCCAAATGTTAGTTCGAAGGGTGAAAATCCAGTTGCATCGTGTATCGCGGTATTATACCCTAGGCAAATAAAGTCTAATACCTGATCCCATTCTTTATTAGAATCGTGTAGGCTCGTGCGAATCATGTCTTTTACTGTGGCGTGTTTTCGTTCTAAGGATCCGTTAGATTGAGGATGAAAACTAGTGGTCTTTATATGTTTGATTTTAAATGCTTCCTCGAATTTTTCCATTAGTTCGCTAATAAAGTTCTGTCCCTGGTCTGTTAGTATCGTTTTGGGTGCTGAGAAGATGTAAATGTAGTGGTGCAGTAGTGCATCGATAATCGATTCGGTTCGTTGTGTTTTCAGTGGTACTAAAACGAGATATTTCGTTAGGTCATCGTGAGTCGAAAGAATGTATTGATTTCCACGTGTGGTTTTAGGCATCGGACCAATTAGATCCATGGCTATCTTTTCGTTTGGCTCTACTGATGTCTGAGGAATTACGGGTTGTTCCTTGGGTCTGATTCTAACTAGCTTTTGTCGTTGACAAGCTTCGCAATTTTTTATAAAATCTTCTATCCTTTCCATGAGGCGTGGGATTTTGAATTGGTCTTTGATTTTACTATATGTCTTTTGAATATCCAAGTGTCCACTAATGTCGTTATGGTTTTCGCGTATAATGTCTAGAGCTTGTTCGTCAGTTATGGTTTGTATTGGTTCGTATGCAAAAGTTATTTCTTCAATTTGGTCATTAATAAACATGAGTGTTATTTTGATCCTAGCTTTTTCGGCTTCGGTAAAACTATTGTCTCCTATCCCAATTTTCTTGTGTTTCTTGGTTAGTTCAAAAATTTTTCGAATCCAAGTATCTTTGTCGAATGGACCTAATGTTTCTCTATTCAATTGATAGAAGGTGTGATCGTTTGGCGTGATTTTAAGTCGTCTCGGGTGTGTCGCGTCTTCTGACCATGCGTTAAAGTGTTCTACAATATTTTCGGAGTTTGCAGGTGTGTCTGGGACTGATTTGTCGGTAATTTGGTAAATTTTTCTGGAAAGTGCGTCGGCTGCTGTGTTCTCTTTACCTTTGCAATACTGAATATCGTACTCGTATTCTTCGAGTTTAAGTCTCCATCTAATCAAACGCGAGGAAGGGTCTTTGCAATTTTTGAGCCAAGTGAGTGCTTGGTGATCGGTTCGAATAACGAATCGTCTTCCTAACAGGTATTGCCTGAGTCTCTTAACTGCCCATACGATAACTAATAATTCCTTTTCTGTGGTAGAATAATTTTTCTCTGGGGGGTTGAGTGTCCGTGATATGTAACAACAAGGATGTCCGTCTTGTGATAAGATTGCGCCTATTCCTTCATTGGAAGCGTCTGTGGTGAGTGTGAATGTTTTCGTGTAGTCTGGGTATGCTAAAACTGGGACTGAGCATAGCTTTTCTTTTAGTGTGTCAAAGCTTGTCTGTTGCGTTTCTGTCCATCTAAAAGGATTGTCTTTCTTTGTGAGATCTGTTAATGGTTTGGCGAGTTTGGAAAAGTTTTTAATGAATTTTCTGTAGTATCCAGCTAATCCGAGAAATGACTTTACGTCTGTTTGTGTTTTGGGAATCTTAAAGTCTTTAACTGCGGAGATCTTTTTAGGATTTGACTTTATGCCCTCGTGTGTTATGACATGTCCTAAGTATTCTAATTCAGGTTTTAGAAACTCGCATTTGTCGGGTTGGATTTTTAGTCCTAACTCTTTTAATCTTTGCAATACTATAGCAAGGTTTTCATTGTGTTGTTGAATTGTACTACCGAATATTATTATGTCGTCAAGGTATACAAAGCAGTATTTGTTCAATAATCCTCGTAACGCGGTATCCATCATGCGTTGGAAGGTGGCTGGGGCGTTTTTTAAACCGAATGGCATGCGATTATAGTGAAAGTGTCCCTGAGGTGTGCTAAAGGCTGTATATTTCTTTGAGTCGGGGTCCATAGATATTTGATGGAATCCCGAAGATAAATCTAGAGCAGAGAAGAATTTGGCGTTGCCTAATTGTGATAGAATGTCGTCGATTGTCGGTAGTGGGTAGGCGTCTTGATCGGTAAGTTCATTTAATTTTCGAAAGTCGATAACTATACGCCATTTCTGTTTGCCTGATGCGTCTGATTTCTTGGGTACTACCCATACTGGACTGTTGTAAGGAGAATCTGATTCTTCAATGATATTTTTATCTAACATTTTTTTCATTTGTTTTTCAATTTCTGCTTTATGGGCCTCGGGAGGTCGGTACGATTTGGTATTGACGATTTTGTTTTCGCGTAGGGTAATAGTGTGTTTTGTTAGGTTAGTACAAGGTAGGGTATCGGATTCTAGGTCAAACACGTCTATGTAATGTAGGAGGATCTTTTCGATAGGAATACGAAGTTTGTCTTCAATATGGTCTAGTCTAATTATTTGTTTCATTTTAGCAATTTTATCGAGATCGTGTTCATAAGAAAGATCATTAGTGATTATAGTTGGTTGCTCACCAGTATTGCAGAAACATACTCTCGTCGGAACTTTATCCAGATAAATTGTTTCGATTTTGGTTTGCCCTGGGAGAATGGTTTTCGGCGCCTGGAAAAATATTTCGTTCCCGTTTAATTGTATTGATTCGTTGTTAATTCGATATGAGTAGTTAGAGAGCATAGGTAAACCAATTATTCCGTCTTCTATTAAAGGAAAATCGTCTGGCACAACGTGAAATGTGTTCATGATGTTAAAGAATTGAAAGTCTACTGTTTCGTCAGTTTGGAATTTGTCATTGCCCATGTAAAATGTTTTAGCTACTGTCATTTTAGGTTTAAATATGGCACTTGATCTTTTAACTAAATTTATTCCTGCACCGGTATCGATTAAATATCGTTTGATTTCTGTTCCCGATCGAACTCCAATGGATAGAAGTTTTCCTGTTGTTGCGTGTACTCGTACGACGTCTCTCGAGGTTCTGGTAGCGCTGTTTCCTCTTCTCGTCCCGCATTCTCCATGTTTATATTGTAGCTGCGCGGTGGCGGAAGATTTCGCTGGCTGGCCGGTTGAAAATTTTCGGCAGTAATTTGCGGTATGTCCTATTTGGTTGCACTTAAAACACTTCATTCTCCCTCCGTTGTTTATTTGAGTGCTTGTCGGCAGGCGATTGAGCGTAGTCATCGGACCGCTCCTAAGTGGGGGTTTGCGTTGTGACGATACATTCCCTCGGGCGAATGAGTGAGCTCTTATTTGCTGGCTGCACTGATTTCCGCGGTTTCGCTCAATTTCTCCGATTAATAGTTCTGCTTCGAACGCGGCATCTTGTGCTTCTTGTAAGGTGCGCGGTTTCATGCTTGATGTTCTGATTTCTATCTCGGGTTTTAAATTTAGTATGAACGTTTCGGTTGCGCGTTCGTTCTCTAGGTCTATCGCGACTGCTCGTCGAATAGGATCGCGGATTTCGTGTTGCAATGCGTATATAAGTTCATTAAGACCGTGTCGAAATCTTTTGACGTACCGTGTACTGATTCGTTAAAACTTTGCCGAGTTCTTTGTAATATATCTCGCGCACCGTTTGAAGTTACGTTAATCGATACGAACTTCCTCAGATTTTCGAATAAGGCGCCGTACGTCTCGATAACCGAATGTCTAATGCTTCTTTCGGCTTCGCCGACAATGCGTTTGGTTAAAATTAATTTCAATAAAGCACGCTTTTCCTTACATTCCGATCTAGCTTCGCTTACCCGCTTGATGAATCCCTCCACTCCAATGTCATCTTGACCGTTGAGGACTGGGATGAACTCGATGCTGGTTTTCGCGTCGAACATATGTCGTTCGTACGAGGCTGATTCTTCTTCCTCGTCCTCGGAGTTCGCTGGGTCGGAGGTTTCTGGAGTTTCTTTGATCCGAACGCGTTCTTCCGGAGATTTCACTATGCGGGTGTCCCGAGTAGTGCTTCTGCTGGCAGAACTAGTATCGTCTGTCATAATTGAGTTGAACTCAGACGTATCTACGGAGGATTGTACTCCTAGCTTGAGTTCGGCCACAGTCTTCCCTATTGGTTCTATTTCCTTGATCCGTTGAGTGCTTTCATCGCGAATTAGTTTATACAAATCATTTATAGCTGCCTTATGTTCTTCGTGCTGGCGCTGCATCATATCCAAAATTGCCCGCAGGTTTGGATCACCGCTAGTCGAAGCGACAGGTGTAATTTTCTTATCGTCCCTTTTGTCCATTTCAGAGTAATAGATCGTCGGAGTCTGACGTTATCGAATGCAATCGATCGATCCTTTTAGAGGAAATGGTTCTACTTACTAATAAAACCGTTTTTCGTAATCCAGGTTGCTTGATACACCTTTGGTCGGATGTCCCGTAGGCCAAAACCGTAATCTTGTTTTATCCAACGTTGATGTATCCTGGCAGGATCGCCAAAATGTCACGTAAAATAAGAAAGAAATTTAAAGGAAAGAAGAAAACTTTATTTTTTCCTCGTTTATACACTTCTGAACTCTAGCCGTGGCCGTTCGAGACTGAGGCTCTTACAATATTTTCTTACTCTCGGTGACATCTGTTTCTTCTTTTGTTTTTCATCCTTCATTATCCCCACTACCCTGTAGGCGTACTGACTATTGCTACGCTTCTAGAACATTCGGTGGAAGGATCGTTAGGACATAGATGAACCCTCAGGTACTCCGGCAATATACATTGTCGCCAAGGTCGCCATGTGTAATGTTCAAGTATCGGCTGTCTGGAGAATGTTTAGAAGTGGTCGCCTAAGGTGACGTCAGGGCAAAAGAGTTTGGGGTTACAAACGCAGCGTTGAGAGCTCTGGCCCAACGAGACGCGATGCACGAGTGCGCTACATGGCTCGCAGGCGGAAATTCCGTAGCTGTAAGCATCAATTAGACGCGTGACAAACGTCTAGTAAAGATGTGAAATTGAATAGAATCTGGAGATAAATTCAGTATCGAAAGGAGAACGCGTGCCGTTGCATTCGATCGAAAATAATCGCAAAAGTTCAAGAGATTTCAGTATCGAATCGAGAACAACAACACACGCGATTGTATTTGATTGAAAATAATTGAAAATAGTTGAGAAAGATTCGGTATCAACACGAGAACGAGAATACGCTCGGTTATGCTTGATTGAGAGTAATCGAAAAAAGTTGAGAAAGATTCAATGTCGAAACGAATGCAAGCACGCGCGATTGCATTTGATCGAAAATAATAGAACAAAGTTAAGAAAGAATTTTAATCGTTGCGCATTTGAAGAATCCGACCGGAAGAAGAAACACGTGTTTTTTTTGTTATTATGTAACCGGAGCTGCAAGAATAGATTAGAATATTAGAACGGTCAAGGGTCGTATTTATACATAGATCGCGCTAACGGTGGACGACGCGATTAAACCGAGGCTAGTCAAGCCGGTCTACCTTTCTCCGACCGAACCGAATATCGTCGTACGAGTTTTACCTTGCTTAATATTTTTAACAACATGTACCAACGTTCCACGATAGAAACCGCAATAGTTCATGGTGTTGAAAGTAGCTTAAGATCGGCTCGTTATTTTCTCGATATTATGCGCTTTAGAAATAGTCGAGAATTGAACAAATATGACACGAATTCAATATGAAGACTACAACGGTAAAACGTGTCTTCACGTTAAATTTTAAATTCTATGTGGAAACGTATCTTAGATATTATAGGAAACTAATTATTTAATTCTGAAATTAACGGTGCATTTTTCCTTCCAAATTATATCATATTGAAATATTCCTATTTATTCTAATTTATCGTATTCTTTCTATGTGGTCTTGATATATATGTTAACAATAAGAGAAACCAACATGTAAATTCATATATAAATTACTCGCCATAATTATTAGGACATCTACACGTTATAAGCATCGATTGGAACACTTTGACACTTTTCTTTATCTGCTATATCTTACATTACAAAGTACATATGCCGCGAATGAAATAACAGATTTATAACGAAATTACTAGAAACGAAAGCACTCCATTCGTATTAAATATCAATATGTGCCCTAATATTTATGGCCGGCGGTGTTCTTAATTGAACAAAGCGATAATTAATTTTGACGAAGGGCCTGTAGCAACATGAAGACACTTTCAGTATTTAAATTGCATTTATCGGGAGAGAAAAACAAAAGTATAGGTTTCATATTCAAATGTGTTTAAATAATACAAATATTAGCTTAGATCATGAATTTATAGCACGTGTCAAAATATGATATAGTTTTGGTTAATTTTGACTTGCATTCTGCTGGTTTACACAAATTATTGGAAAGCTACCTCCTTGTTGCAGCAATCTCTCCAAATATACAATACAAAGAAAGACAATTGAAAATCGATATAGTCTAATGTCTATTTAAATAAAATGCGTAGGAAGAAATATACTGAAATTTGAGTTTGCGAGTCGTCACAGTTAGTTGCATTTAAGAATTTTCCTGTTTGAAGATCCTGGACGCCACGTTGGTGATGCGAGCGCAGCGCGCCGAGGTCTTCGACTATTTTTCCGGGCAGCGGTTATCGCGTCCTCATTATCGAGTGCGTCTACGACGATCCGGTTGTACTGGAGCGAAATTACAAGGAGATATTGCGGTACAGCGCTTGCTATGTTGGCATGGATTCAATAACAGCCGAAGAAGATCTACGATTGAAGATAGCTCATTACATTCGATCTTACGAGCCAATGGATGAGAAGACGTATCCACGAATCCGTATCGACACCGGCAGCATGGATATCGAGTCCTGCATCGTGTCTGGCGATGTGGAGACAAATGTCCTTGGATATCTTGGAAGCGTCACTGTTGAGCCGCATACTCTTTATTTCTCTCGGGTTGGTAATCCATCAAATTTTACATTTGTCATCGTTTAATCCCCATCTCAAATGTTCTAATCCTAGAAGCTCAGCCTTAGCGTCTTTAGTCTTAATTATAAGAATTTTTCGACAAGTGATAATGATAACGATAATGAAGAAACGTGTTTGTTCTTAGATTACAAGCTGAGTCAAGGACAATTGAGCCAGGTCGTGGCGCTTGCAATTATTAAAAAGATTAACATACATAACTGAGCACTTCATTTAGCATGACGAGTCCTCAATTGTTTACACACAACATGTTTTAAAAGCATACGTATACGTATACGCATACGTAAAAACATACATATTGTATTTTTAAAATCTTGCTATCTTATCAGGGTTTGGTTCCAAAAGTAATTTCTTCTCGCCTGATCGTAATCTTATCATTGCTACGCCTCTCTTTTTGAACGTAATCAGAATATTCTACGATTTGGTAAAACTAAAGCTCTCCCTCTCTCTTTTGATTACAGCACGGCGAAAGCGAGTACAACGTATTGGGTAAGGTTGGTGGTGACGCAGTTTTAAGCGCACGTGGCGAGAGATATGCACAAGCGTTGGCCACCAAGTTCAACGCTATGCGTATTCCCGACCTGCGCGTGCTAACTAGTCGCCTTCGAAGGACTATCGCGACTGCTCGTGGCGTGGAATCGCCCCAAGAACACGTGACAGCACTCAACGAACTCCACGCCGGTATCTGTGAGGGGCTGTCTTATGAAGACATGCAGGAGCATTATCCGCAGGTAATTTCAGATCAAACGCGTCTTCCTCCTCGAAATTTCGTCACTGCTTGCATTGAATTACGTTTAAGGTGTTGTTGACCAAAGTGAAATAGCGAGTGAAGATAATTTATACTTTTAAGGATGATTCATCGAAAAATGTGTAAATTCGGTTTCACTTACTACTTGCCTAATCTTCTGGCTGTATTTAAACGAGCCTTCAATCGGTTGAATTTATCAATCCCTAGCTCTAAGAGCTTTAATTTATTTGTGTAGTAAATGGTAGATAGCTGTAACAGTTATCATTGTAGGTTATAGGGTATAACGGTATAAGCTTTTTGGGTATATAGAGTATATAGGGTTTATAGGGTATAAGCTTTTTGAATTAATCTAATTGTATCAGTATTATGTTAGAAACATGGTACTATAATTGACACATTTAACATTAGTATTTGATCAAAATTTTCCCAGTGATTGATTAGTTAATGCAGTTATAATTTGTATTTCAATAAGTTTGGGATCCTAGATATGGAATATTTATTATCTACTAGGTTTGTCAATTTAATTCTCTAAGCGAACAACTTTCAATCGTATCTTGGAAAATGAATAATAACATAAATCTTCACGGATGACTCAAGCATTGAATACTTGGCCACTGGGGAAAAGTATCGAGTGACTTAACGTCTGCGCTAACAGTCTGTAACTGATTAAAATTCAGTTGTATGCAAATTTATCCATTTACATCCACGAAATATTTGCTTGACTAATGAGAATGAGCGTTGAAGTTCAAAGAAATATTCCCAGTCAAGTACATAGCAGATAGAATATAATCACAATGTTTCACGTTGCTAGATCGAACTCAATCAGTCTGATTAATCTGAACGAAGTTTTAGAACATGGATAAATGAATATTATTGTTTAATCGAGCTATCGCGGGGAGACGCGGTCGTTAGAATACGCGTCAACGAGAGTCGTAAATTCCCGTTACGATTGGATTAATCGACACCACGAATAGTTCGATCCCCGTATTTCGGTTAGGATAATCGGGGTGGTTGATGCGGTATAACACTGGAAGTCAGAGTTATAATAATGTATATTTCCAACACTTTATACAATCACACAAAGTAGTAACGCCGTTGATTAAGATACAGATAACGAGAGAAGAGTTAGTCTTGAATGAGAGAAGGAGAGCTTTAGGCGCTCTAGGCCCTTGAGAGTTATAGGAACTGTCGGAGTTCTGGATAAGTGAGAGCCTTAGAAGACTCTAGGCCGTGTAGGCACCTTGAGAAATGATGAAGGAACTCAGAAAGATACAGGAACGGTGAGAGTTGTAGGAAATGCAGGAACCCTAGGCACCGTGAGAGACGATCAAACTCCAAAGTTTTATTCTAATGTGAATGCGGAGGAAAGCTTGGTATGGGTGTGTCCTTTGAACGAAGAACGCGGATTCGTTGCTTACATTTTCAGTTAGTAAAGTGAGGGAAATAATCCGCGATGTCGATTGGTTGGGACCAATGTTAGGAAGGAAGAGAGGAGGAAGAAACCTCCTACCAACTTGGGTCCTAGGCGACATTGTTTATAGGGAAACTCAGATTTTCGGTTAGGTATATCTCCGCTTTCTTCGTTATTCTTAAGAGCACATAATAAACCCAAGGACCTTTCTAAAAACCGGCCGAAAACACTTCTGGAATTAGAAAGTCTTTTCTGGCAAACAGATGTGCTTAGACCTTGTGTGCGAACAATGCAGCTAGAATTGCAACTTTATAGTGGGTCCTTGGGCCTATGGAGTGTTAGAAGGACGACAGGTAGACCGTTGGTTGGCAAGCCGCGCGCGATGGCGTGCAGATGTGTTGCACGGCGTAACATCCTCCCCCCGTTGAGAGGGCACCGATCAAAAACCTGTAGAGATAAAATTGATTAAATCTTCTATCCGCCTCCTTGTTGATTGTTGCTGCCCTGTGTACTGTGGCCGTCCAGAGGATGTAGTGGTCGCCAAGAGGAATTTGATGATACGGCTGGAAGGCCGGTGCGCTGAGGATATTTGTCTGTCCTGGAGACTGCTTCGTCGCTGCGTCGAAGGACCGTTGACTGCCTTGTAGTCTGGACCGCCGTGGTTCTTGGCATTGCCAAGAAAGTTGCCACTGAAGTTCACGGATCCAGAAATGTCGTGAAGAGCTCGGCTTACGAAGTATTGTAGGACACCTCAGACCTGGAGGTGTCGTTATACATCTCGCCGATTTCCCAATGGTAGATCATATCTGTATGGAGATGCGCTTTTCATCTGCCTTCTTCGATGTTTGTAGTTGCCTTGATGAGGCCGTCGTCGCCAGGGTAAGCTCGATGATACGACCGAAAAGCCGTTGCGTAGAGGACACCCGTCTGTCCTGGTGTCTGGTTCGCCGTTGCGTTAAGGGGCCGTTGAAGTTCACGATCCAGGATGTATCGTGAAACGGTTCGGCCCATGCAGTATCGTGGAACACCTCGACCCATGAGGTGTCCTTGAATAGTTTGCCCCAGGAGGTGTCGTTGAATGAAACTCCGGTGATGCATGGTATAGATTCGAACACGCCGCAGAGTTGTGTGTTTGATTGGGGGACTGAGCTCCCCCCGATGATCTGCCCCAATTGTGCTATCTTGTCCCACATGTCGTGGATTGTATCGTGGTAAGACCTGGAGCAGATTTCGCCTTTCTTGTATGGTATCTCTGCAACATCAGATTCGTGAAAGTATTGCATGTCATTTGGACATCCTCGTTGCTGTTTCGGCTGAGGAAGCGTGGAGGAGGTCATGGTTGATTGAGGGACGAGGCTCCCCCCGTAGACCCATCCGGATCGCGCCTTCTCGCTGATGGCTGGTAGCTGTACCGGCGTGGCCCAACAATCCGCAAGAGACAGAATCAGAGATTTGTCCCACGTAGTGCTCTGTGGGCTTAGTGGACAAGTGTTGAAATCAGCTGGCGCGTTCTGAAAACTACTAACAATTAAATGATTAGTCATAGTGGTAATAACGTGGAGATGATCCCGATTTGGGTTACTCGCAGGCGTGGCTCCTCGCCGCCGTGGCGATGGAGAATTCTTCGCGTTAGGTCGTGGAGAAAGACTCTCCGATATGATGTCCATGTCAGGTGTAACATGTAAAGTGGTGTTCTCCGTCGGCGGAGTATAACTGTTTTTGTCCTGGACGTGATTCAGTTCCTTCCTGTCTTGCAGATCTGGAGCATTCGGCTGATTCGAGACATCTTGTGTAGTTGAATCAGATGGTTGCGATGCTGACGATGGGAACGTGGTTGTCGTCAGATCGCGTGTGGGTGACACGTTATGAGTGTCACGCGGTAAGCTCAGCGTGGTATGCGACGAAATCGCCGTTTGAGTGGATGCGATGGTTTCCGTTGGCGGAATACGACCGTTGTTGTCTTGGATGAGAGTCGGTCCCTTCCGGTCCAGAGGGTCTCGAGCGATTGATTGATTCAAGACGTTGTGTAACGTCGAATCAGATGATTGCGATGCTGACGCTGCGAACGTGGTCGTCAGATCGCGGACAGTTGACATGTTGTGAGTATCACGCGGTGAGCTCCGCGTGGTATGCGACGGGATCGCCATTTGAGCTGGTGCGATGATTTCCGTCGGCGAAGTACGACCGTTGTCGTCTTGGACGGGATTCAGCTTTGTCCGATCCAGAGAATCTCGAGTGATGGACTGATTCAAGACGTTTTGTGGCGTTGAATCAGATGGTTGCGATGCTGACGATGGGAACGTGGTTGTCGTCAGATCGCGTGTGGGTGACACGTTATGAGTGTCACGCGCTGAGCTCCGCGTGGTGTGCGACGGGATCGCCATTCGAGTTACTGCGATGGTTTCCGTCGGCGGAGGTTGATCCTTGTTGTCCTGGATGGGATTCACTTCCTTCCGGTCCAGTGGATCGTGAGAGGTTGGCTGATTCAAAGCATTTCGCGGCAATTTGATACCAGTGGCTGATCCATTGTGTGCCGGTCTCGATGACCGGGGTTGTCGTGCTGTACGTTGGTTACGTCTTAGCCGATCGCATATATCGTTATACTGTTCTCTGATCTCGAGACCGCGCGTTTGTTCTTCCGGGAGTTTAAGCGACGCGGACTCACGGCCGACGGCTGATTCGCCGCTTGTCGATTGTGACGGTATACTTCGTTGTGTATTGATTAATTGTTTGGCTACTCGGAGTTGCAGTCTTTCGTATTCTTCCGCTAGCTCACTGCCGCGCGCGATCTCTCCCTCGTCTAAAGTTACGATCTGGTGTTGTAATGCACGGAGTTCCTTCTCGACGGTTTCTAGACGTTCTTTAATTTGAAGCAAGTCGATCTCTTCCGAACAGCCTGATTGTTCAATGTCGTCGAGTTTTTTTTCGAGGCGTGTAAACTGGGCGATATAGTAGCTCCGGCGTCGACGCAAGACGGCAAGTTCGTTTCCGGTTGCCATTATTTTTTATGTAATTGATAATGAAATCGTTTGAACTTACTTCTGTTGGCGATTGTCCACTTTGTGGCAGGAGGCTGTGTGGTTGCGTTTCAACCACCGAATTATACCTCTTCAAAGGTGACGACCCTTTACGTTACTGACCTCGCTGGGGTGGTAACGCTTCCGCTGCTGGTTGTGTTGGATTCACGTGGCACTGTATGAGAGTGGGTGTCACTGGCGTGCACTTTTCACTTGACACAGTATCCGGCTCGAAGGACCATGTTTAATCGAGCTATCGCGGGGAGACGCGGTCGTTAGAATACGCGTCAACGAGAGTCGTAAATTCCCGTTACGATTAGAATAATCGACACCACGAATAGTTCGATCCCCGTATTTCGGTTAGGATAATCGGGGTGGTTGATGCGGTATAACACTGGAAGTCAGAGTTATAATAATGTATATTTCCAACACTTTATACAATCACACAAAGTAGTAACGCCGTTGATTAAGATACAGATAACGAGAGAAGAGTTAGTCTTGAATGAGAGAAGGAGAGCTTTAGGCGCTCTAGGCCCTTGAGAGTTATAGGAACTGTCGGAGTTCTGGATAAGTGAGAGCCTTAGAAGACTCTAGGCCGTGTAGGCACCTTGAGAAATGATGAAGGAACTCAGAAAGATACAGGAACGGTGAGAGTTGTAGGAAATGTAGGAACTCTAGGCACCGTGAGAGACGATCAAACTCTAAAGTTTTATTCTAATGTGAATTTTTTTTTTTTTTTTTTTTTTTTTTATTTATTAGAATATTTACAATCAATTCTCGTTGAGAATTTTCAGTAACTTAATTTGGCGTGATACAATGACATGGATTATAATAGCTTTATATTGTTGATTCTAGTAGGACTAAGGGTTTAATCTAGTGGGTATTTTCTTTTTAGTCTGCGGATCTGGTCCGTCGTGTCCAGTAGTTGGGTGACTAGTGGGTTGTGGTGGTTGTTGACTCTTGTGCTATATCTGCTTCTGGACTTGTGTATTTCGTATCTTGAGGTCTCGGTGGATTGTTTCGTTGGTAACATACCAGGGTGCATTTAATAGGGATCTTAGCGTTTTCGATTGGAAGCGTTGGAGTATTTCAATGTTGGAGTTACTTGCTGTTCCCCATAGTTGGATTCCGTAGGTCCAGACAGGTTTTATTACGGCTTTGTAGAGGGTTATTTTGTTCTGTATGTTTAGTTTGGAGCGTCGGCCCGTGAGCCAATAGAATTTTCTTAGTTTTTCCTTTAGTTGCTTTGTTTTTTCCGAGATATGTTCTTTCCAAGTTAGCCTCCTGTCCAGGGTCATGCCCAGGTATCTTACGGAGTCCTTGCTTGGGATTATTGTGTTGTTAATGGTAACCTGGGGGCAGGTTTGTTTTCGGAGCGTGAAGGTTACATGGGAGGATCTTTTTCGTTTATTTTAAAACCCCATTTTTGGAACCACTTTTCCATGGAGTCGAGACTTCGCTGGAGAGTGTATGAGGCAATTGCCGGGTCTGCGTGGGTAGCTAATAGTGCTGTGTCGTCGGCAAATGTTGCTATTGTTACCTCGTTTGATATGGGTAAGTCGGCAGTGTAGATGGAGAATAGTAGGGGTCCGAGGACACTACCTTGCGGTATGCCGGATTCTATTGGGAATGTTACGGAAGTGGCGCCTAGACATTTAACTATGAATTGTCTGTTGGTAAGGTAGGATTTTAAGATGGAGTAGTATGGGTGGGGTAGGATTTTTTTAAGCTTGTAGAGTAGCCCTTCATGCCATACTTTATCGAATGCCTGTTGGATGTCTAGGGATACGGCTGAGCAGTATATTTTCTTTTCAAGGGTTTGGCTGATCATGTGGGTTATGCGGTGGATTTGCTCTACTGTTGAGTGTTGTTTTCGGAAGCCGAATTGGTGATCTGGGAGAGTTTTCAATTCTTCTAGGAGTGGAAGGAGACGATTCGTGAGCATCCTCTCGAATAGTTTAGACAGGGTAGGTAAGAGACTGATTGGGCGATAGGAGCTGGCTTCATATATTGGTTTACCGGGTTTGGGGATGAGGATGATTAGTGAGATTTTCCACGCCTTAGGAAAGTGTTCTAGGCGGAGGATGGCGTTGAAGATTGATGCGATGAGTGCGATCCCTTTTATGGGGAGTTCCTTGATTGCTTTATTTCCTATTAGGTCGTGACCTGCTGCTTTCTTGGGGTTTAGGCGACTGATTGCTTCTATGATCTCTGCAGAAGTGAAGGGTTGAATAGGAGGGGACATTTGGAAGGGAGTGTGCAGGTATTCGGTGACGTCCGCTGCAGCTATGGAGGAATGGGGTTGGAATACTTCAGTCAGGTGTTCAGCAAATATGTTGGCTTTTTCTATAGGGCTACGCGCCCATCCACCCTGCGGGCGGCGGATTGGAGGTATTATTTGTGGGGGGGCGCGTGAGTTTCCTGGAGGCTTTCCATAGTGAGTAGTTTGAGTCGGCTGTGGGGGACAGGCTGGCGAGATATTTGTGAAAACGGTCGTTATTGTAGTTCTTTATGGTTTTGGATAGTTTTCTAGTTGCGTTATTTAGTTTGCGTTTGTCCTCCGGTGTTCTATGGGTCTGCCATATCCTTCTTAGTCTACGTTTTTCTGCTATTTTTTTTTAATATGTACTGGGGGTATTCGTGATTGCTGATGGACGTTTTTGCCGGTGTGGAGACGCGGATTGCGTTTATTATGCTCGCATTTAGGTATTCCGTGGCTGCTTCGATTTCGTCATTGGTTTTTAGTGAGGTTGAGGCTGAAGTTGTGCGGGTAAAGACTTCTCTAAAGAGCTGCCAGTTGGTGTGTTGGTTATGAATGGAGCCATTAGGTGTATTCTCGATGATGGTTGAACTGACTGTTACTATCACGGGGTAATGATCAGAGGAGAGATCGGCCGAGGAATTGATTTGGACGTGTCTTGGCGAGATATTTTTGGTTATGAAGAAATCAAGGAGATCGGGTATTTTGTTTGTGTCGGTGGGCCAGTGTGTGGGTTCGTATGTGGTAAGGTAGTTGAGGTTGTTGGTTATTATGCTGTTGAGGAGGTTTTTGCCTCTTACTGTAACCAGTCTGCTACCCCATTGGGTGTGTTTAGCGTTATAGTCTCCTCCGGCTATATATCTGTTGCCCAGGGTGTCCAGGAAGTGGTCGAAGTATTCTTTGGCGATGGAGTGTCTGGGAGGGCAGTATACAGCTGAGGTGGTGATTGTACCATGATAGTCTTCTATTGCTACGTTTGTTGCTTGGAGGTAGTCTTTCTGGAATGGTGGAAGTTCGTAGTGCTTGATGTTTGCTTTGATTATGATTCCGGTGCCGCCGTGGGCCTTTCCGCTGGGGTGTTGGGTATGGTAGAACTTGTATCCGTTTATGTTCAGGTAGTTTTTGTCGGTGAAGTGGGTTTCAGATATGAGCATTATGTCGATTAGCTGGTGTTTTAGGAAGAGTTCTAGCTCAAGTTTGCGTTGCGCTAGACCATTGGCGTTCCACAGAGCTATGCGTCTTGGTTTTATTTTGTGTCTGGGCGTATTAATTTTTCCATTATGATTGTTAATAGCGATAGCAAATTGTTTATTTGCTCTGATTGTTTCTCTATTAGCTTTTCAAGTCTAGAGACGTTGTCTGTGTTAGGTGAGGTGGGGGCACTATTTTGGGGAGGATCCCTGTGGCTATTTGGTTTATTTTGAGTGCCTTGTACCGCTTGGGCATAGGAGTTTGAGGGAGTGGTGAGTTTGATAGGGCTGGGTGTTTGATTGGTTGGGGGGATTGGGATAACGGTGGATTTCGGCGAGCTGGGTGTTTGGTAATTTTCCTCTTTTGTTCTAAGTTTGGGGTATTTGCTTGAGTACAGAGTTTTGTAGGCTGAGCAGCCTTTGTAGTTGGCAGGATGATCACCTTGACAGTGGATGCACTTCGCTGGGGTTTCCGGTGATTTCCTGCACTGGTCGGTGGGGTGTGTACCTGCACATTTGACGCAGCGGAAGGTGTGGTTGCAGTATTTCTGTGTGTGCCCATATCTTTGGCACCTTTTGCATTGGACTATCTCCTTTTTGGTTTGCGGTGGTTCAAATTTAACGATGGCGTTCATTATGCGACTGATATTGTAGATTTCCTTGTTGTTTGGTTTCTGTTTTAAATCAATGAAAAATAGGGATAGCGGGTCTTTTGTGACTCTATGCCTTATGTTGCTGACATTGGTGACTTCGTGGCCGAGTTTCGATAGTTCTATTTTTAGTTCGTCGATGTCTGCGGAGTGGTGGATGTTTCGTAGCACCACCCGAAAAGGTCTTTCTTCTTTGAGTTGCTAGGTGTGGAAGTTGGCGTTCAGGGCCCTGAGTGTCTTGGTGAGCTTCCTGTAAGCTTCTGGATTCGTAGGCAGAATTTTTACCTGATTGTTGGTTATCTTCAGGTTATAGTCCTCCTTGGAGATATCTCTCTCTAAGGACTTGGTCATTGTCTGGATGTCGATGATATCGTTAATAAATATTGGTGGGGGAGGGGGGCGTCTCTGTGCGTGGTGGTTAAGTGGTGAGCCTGCGGTTTCCATGGCATCGTTGGTGGATTCCAAAATTGCGAACCTGTTGTGGGTGTTAATTTGCGTTGGTGGATGTCCGTTCGAGTTTGTGTCTGCTGGTTCGGTTTTGCGTTTTTTCGCCTTATTGGCGTCGTTGGCACGGGGGGATATGCAGAATTTCTGCCACGGGGGGAGTAGCGCGGGGTAGTGATGGGTTTGGACAGGCGAGCCTGGTCGTGATTGTTGGGCCATCATCGAGCTAGCTATTTCAATATGAATAACTAGTCGTGAGGCTATGCGGCAGGGATCGGGTTGGGGTTAGGTGCGTAGGCTTTTCTTCTCTCTGGCGGATAGGAAACACTTGGGAAGATAGGAGCACGTTGTGTTCACTTTCGACGGTTGGGCGACACGTGTTGTTTTCGAACTTCACTGGGCACTAGAGGCACGTCTGCACGCTTCGGCACTCGACAGCGAACTGATTCTAATGTGAATGCGGAGGAAAGCTTGGTATGGGTGTGCCCTTTGAACGAAGAACGCGGATTCGTTGCTTACATTTTCAGTTAGTAAAGTGAGGGAAATAATCCGCGATGTCGATTGGTTGGGACCAATGTTAGGAAGGAAGAGAGGAGGAAGAAACCTCCTACCAACTTGGGTCCTAGGCGACATTGTTTATAGGGAAACTCAGATTTTCGGTTAGGTATATCTCCGCTTTCTTCGTTATTCTTAAGAGCACATAATAAACCCAAGGACCTTTCTAAAAACCGGCCGAAAACACTTCTGAAATTAGAAAGTCTTTTCTGGCAAACAGATGTGCTTAGACCATGTGTGCGAACAATGCAGCTAGAATTGCAACTTTATAGTGGGTCCTTGGGCCTATGGAGTGTTAGAAGGACGACAGGTAGACCGTTGGTTGGCAAGCCGCGCGGGATGGCGTGCAGATGTGTTGCGCGGCGTAACAATTATAATTACAATACGAAGTTGATGTGTACTTATTAACCGTGTACTATAACGAAACTTAAATCATACCATGATTTGAATATTATATCGCAGGTCTACTTTATTAAAGCTTATGTTTAAAATCAGCCATTGTTCCCTGACTTTGCATAAGCTAGGTTTTAATGCTTTGAGGACCTCGATGTACGAACCATTCCATGACTTAGGCAAAAGTCTATATACTTTAGTATATAGTACATAGATAGCGTATATACCTTCTAGATCTCTAAATCAATGCTTTTGCGTAGGAATTTGCATGGCGCGATCAAGATAAGCTGCGCTATCGTTATCCATGGGGAGAAAGCTACATCGACGCCATGCACCGCGTGGAACCGGTTATTGCTGAATTACAGAGATCCAACAACATCTTGGTCGTGTCTCATCAAGCTATTCTGCGCTGCATCATTGGCGTTTTCACAGATAAAAAACCGGAAGAGGTGCCTTACGCTGAGGTGCCACTGCATACCGTCATCCGAATCAGCAGCCAGGGTTACAATTACAAGGTGGACTTCTTCAAGTTACCCATAGAGTGCGTAAACACGATTCGCGTGAAGCCGAATAATTGTAGCGCGGACAGAACCGCGGACGATGCTCTGCTCACAGTCCCAGCACATTTCGACATACCGGATCCTTGGCGAAATCTTGGCAGCGGACCCACTCCCGTACAACAACACTGAGAAACCGCTCGGAGATCCACGATCACGTCGAAAATTCGATGTCTGTTTGTTTGTAACCCCTGGAGCTTTCAGCAGTGATGTCTTCTTGGAATATTTTTGCTTTTGAATTCAGGCAGGGGATGAAGATTTGAAATATCATGCAAGTATGGATTGAATATATTTTTAGTACGTATATATGTATAAGTAGATCGCTTTAAGGTATCTTTAAGAAATACAGATTCGATGAGACGGAAGATGATGATATCGGAGTCAATTCTAGATAAATAGATTGGATAGATCGCGTGAAAGAAACGACATGTAAATTCAAATAATCGTTATCGATACTGGAAATTTATTTCTGAAATATTCTCATGAATTTTCTCATGAATCCCGAGAAACTTAGGTCGTTTCAACTTTGACTTGTTTATCGTCGAGTTCCGTTACCTTCGCGGGATGTACTCCGATTGTCATGTTTTTCCTCGTTGATTCTGTTCCCATTGGCAATAATTTAGTATCCTGCTGCTGGAGCCCTCTATACGTTATGTTTAAGCAGTTTAATTTTAATAATCACATACAAGTCAAATGTTACATTAACTCTAATATGTCGCAGATGACTATCGCAAGAAATATTTTAATTGTACATCGTAAAATTCAGAAAGACAGGCAATCTTTTAAATTGTAGGAATGCGAAACATGTCTTTCGTATTAAATTCTATTTCAAAATATTGATATAATATATACAACGAACACACGAAAGACAGTTTTTTTAGTATTGTACTATTTATAGGTGATAGAATTTTAGATTTATGTATTTTCGTTTGCCTAGTTCCTAGCACAACGATTGTAAGCCTTGAGATTTGGACGATATTAGGATTTTTATTACTGTAAAGTACAATTGAAAGATACTATATCGTAGCGTTATATAAAGTTTGACTATAAAACGGACCTGATATCATTGTTAACAAAGAAATAACGAATATTGTATTTTTCGAGTGTGTATGAGTGTTCGAACGATAGATGTATATTTCTACGCACAAAATTAGCGGTATACTGTGCTACGGTCTCATTAAGAAATGTCAAACATTCGAGCAAAGTATTTTTCTCTAAGAAGGAAAGCGCGAGAAATAATCAACAGAGGCGATTAAGAAAGAAAAAAATCGATATCGAATGGTGCCTGCTTCTGTCGATATACTGTTACGTTTCACTTAGAGTTATATTCTATCTCGTGGACCGCATAAACATGCATAATATTTTATTAGGCATCACGTGGAAATCTCCGAGCAATCTATTTATCCAGAACAAGCTCGAGGATTCGTAAAATGTGAATAGAATAAAAAATAAATAAGCCTTACGGAACTAATTTATTCTGAGATGAACTAAGTACGGCAGAGGGCAAATTAATTTTCTATACAAGTATACAAATGGCACAAGTTATCTAGTCCATTCATTGCTGAACATTCTGGCGTTCTTTCTTTTCTCTTTTGCTATGCGGGAATCGACATAAAAAATTATACAGCGTTCTAAATGTTAAGTCGTATTAATACCTTTTAAACTCCTTTGTTTGTTTGTTTTTTAATTGTGTATTGTATTTTCGAGCTATCGCGGGGAGACGCGGTCGTTAGAATACGCGTCAACGGGAATCGTAAATTCCCGTTACGATTAGAATAATCAACACCACGAATAGTTCGATCCCCGTATTTCGGTTAGAATAATCGGGGTAGTTGTTGCGGTATAACACTGGGAGTCACAGAGTTATAATAATGTATATTTCCAACACTTTATACAATCACACAAAGTAGTAACGCCGTTGATTAAGATACAGATAACGAAAAGAAGGATTATTCTTAGATGAGAGAAGAAGAGCTATAGGAGCTCTAGGCCCTTGAGAGCTGTAGGAGCTGTCGGACTTCTGAATACTGTGAGAGCGGTAGGAGACTCTAGGCCGTGTAGGCCTAACATAACTTCCGCAATTAACATTCAATGACTCGTGTGTATGACTAGAATGATTCAATAGAAACAGGTACAGCTTTGAATAAGTTTGACTAGATAAAAAGTGATTATCAAGTAAACTGCGAACATGCATTTGTGAGAAACTTATGAACGTACGTAATATGCAAAAATATATAAAGTACGCAAAATAGAGTAGTCGTTAGAATATTTAGTAAAGCAAGTTTCTGCTTAGGTTGCATTCCTTCAGCAGTATCCATAAAAATATGAATTTGAATAAATATTCGCAGTTTACTATTCAAGACCCTGATGGAAGCTTAGACAAAGTCTTAACCACAAATCTTAAAAAATCAGCAAAAGTACAAATATTTCATAAAGTTTCACCATTGTTTCAATGAGAAACGACGAGATTCAATAAAATCCCGTCAGTATCCATTTTAAATGCCCGAGTATCCATTTGGCAGTATAATCCCCAGTATCAATTTGGCAGTATAATCTCTTTGTTTACTCGCCAAATGGAGGTCCAAGCTTCTCAGCATTCTGTCTTGAATCTCCTGGTCGTGAGACGAAGTACTTTTCCATAAACCAGTTCTACAATGCGCCATTGGCTCGTTCCTCGAATAAATCCCCAGACGAAAGGCAGAGTAATTCGATTGAGACGACTTCGAGTTTACATCCCATTTCGTTTCGGGAACAACATTCTTCATGAACCCCACTGTAGCTCTGCGACAGGTGTCATAACCCAACAGTTGAATCTTTTTACCGTGAATCGCGTCGAATTGAGGCTTATTTAATTTGCTGTTAGTCACTCGGTTCATGATTGTTTCAACGGAGTCGGGTGTTCCGGGAAGATTCTCGAACACTTTGCGAAGAACTTCATTTGTCAGGTCTTCCTCGCTGCTGGACTCACCTGACGAAAAGTTCTAGGTGTTAACTTTGTGTCTGGTTGAATTAACTGTAAAAACGTAAAAAGGCAGAACGAGGCACGAAAACTGTTACATATCGATTCCGGTTTGTAAACCAATTTTAAAGAATTATTATTTTCTATGATAGTAACAAAAAATCAAAATCAGTAAAAATATCGATTTCTACGTCCATTATGTTTTGATTCTATACTTTGTACGGTTCTGCCTTCTTTACATTACAAAAACAATATTTAAAAAATTGTTTGCTAATATCATAACTACATCACAAGATATTTGTTTGTTTCATTATTGTAGTATCGGAAAAAAGGACAGGATTAGGATAATTTAGATTTGTAAAATTCTCCTAATACTATTTATTTAAGATAAATAAAAATAACAGAGATTAATTGGACAGAGAACGATAAATGTTCAACTTGAACTAAAACACAAAAGTCTTATTCCACTCAAATCACTCTGTAAATGAAACATTTAAGTGGGGTATAAATTACTCCGTTCTATAGTATTTCAGGGTTAAGGTTTCAATAAAAATTGATTTACGAATAAAAGAAAGATATGCTCGTGTTGCATCGTAGGTACTACGCGGTCGTAAATCCTATTCGCCGCCATGTAGCCGGAATGAAAGCAATACCATTAGCGATACTAACAGCCTGCCTTATTTGGGTGCTGGCGATTGTTCTGTCGATGCCTGCTGCTCTTTTCTCTCACGTGATGAACGTCGATATAGCAACTAACTCCAGCGTCCACATCTGTAACCCTTTCCCCGTGGAATTAGGCGAGTATCTCACAAGCTGAAATATTGGACATTTCTCCGTGTTTTCATTTCACACCCACGAAGTCGTATTAAATTATTTCTCGTTCTGAAACGCAGGGGCAAGCTATAGGAGAGGGGTGGTGCTGTTCAAGTTCCTGGCCTATTACATCATTCCCCTATTCATCATATCAGCATTTTATTTTCAAATTGCACGACACCTTCAACTGTCCACCAGGAACATGCCCTGCGAATTATCTGCAATGCAGCGGCTGGAGCAAATTCGATCACGCAGAAAGGTTGAGTGAATCGATATTATTATGAAATTATACAATTTTCAAGTAAATCTAATTTTGACACAAAAGTTCTATATTTGGTATACAAATATTTGGTATACAGGTATACCAGTGAAAAGGTGTAGAACAGAGATATTGAAATTGCTACCTGTATGATATTTTTATGAAATTACACTGCTTATATATGCAGTCAGCTTGGAAATAAATTTAAATTGTAATAAATTGTTACTTAGACTGTGATGTAAATTGAGTTATAGCTATAAATTATTTACTTTGAAAAAATTTCACGCTCATCATGTACCCGAGTAACAAGGTGCAAAAGAAAGAAGCGGAATTAATTTAGCGCAAATCTCGAGTCGATGGTGCAATTGTTATAAACTATACTTTACTTACGCAATCTTCGATACGATCAATAATAAGATTATGTAATACGACCTTAAGCCAATATACGGTTAAGCATCGATGAAACAAGTCTAGTCCAACAACTAGAAGAAGGCGTTCCATAACTTCCGGGATAGAATGCTTTTGTGTTTTAGTTCAAGTTGAACATTTATCGTTCTCTGTCCAATTAATCTCTGTTATTTTTACTTATCTTAAATAAATAGTATTAGGAGAATTTTACAAATCTAAATTATCCTAATCCTATCCCTTTTTCCCGATACTACAATATCTATAATAAGATTTCGCAGGTATCTGCCTCAGATCGACCGCGACCTTAGCAGATTTAGTCATCGCTCAATTGATCCTGTAAATATGCTTTCAACGTCTCGACACCGTTGTCGTTAGATAATACGCCTTTGCCCCAACTTTTGAAATATTACGTTAAATAAATTCTCAAGTTCGATATTTAACTTCTTTCGCAGAAGTCTTTTTTATCAGAAAGATAAATGGAGATTAGCTGGAAGAAAACGTCGCCAAGAGAAATAGTCTTTTCACAGCCGAGGAACAAATCTGGGAAGAGTGCAGGCGTTCTAGCATCTACGAAAAATAAAGAGGCGATAACTCGTAGTCGTTCGAGCGAATGGATCATTTTGATTCGCATACAGCGTGTCTTGGTATGGATTGCCAGCGGATAGTAGTTAAATCGAATCTCTCGTCCAGGCGTAATTCTCAGCCGTTATCTAGAGGTGATTTGTCATCGCTGTATTTATAGGCCAATCGATTATATTATTTGTCCGAATTGTTCCATGAAATTGTATTAATCTCGAAACTCTATTTTCACGAAACATAGCTACCGTTATTACTACTACGAAATGGCTCTTTGTTATCAAAATGGAATAGAGAACGGTTGAATGCATTTGACGGATGAAAACATTGGAAAAGTAGAAGTAAGAACCGTGGTTATTGAAGGTTCTGTCGTATCTTCGCTAGACACGCTTCGATGCCACCTTCTATCGAATTAGTCGAAGTGAATCAGAATATCGAGCCGCCTGTGAAGTGATTTTTAAATCAGACAACAAAGACTTTCTGTTATCGAGTATTTTAATACACTGACTTGGTGTATTAGATCAAGCCATTGTACTCACGTTGCATAAAAAGGAATACATTTCGATTGAAATAATAATTGGTCGAAAGACTTGATCAAATATGCGAACGATATTCATCTTAAATTGTGTACGAAGTTTTCAAATAAATTATTGTTTTATATACAACAGAAACGAGGAAGACGTAGAGTTGGCTCGTTGAAGAAACTTCATTGGTCATTGATACGTCGATGTACTTTAAGATGATCGACCGTCACTTTTCATTCAAATACAATACGGAAAGTGAAATTGGATTACATGCTAAAGATATTGCCAGAGAATATCCCGATCTATAATGATTTATAATTAGCATTCTATCCCGGAAGTTATGGAACGCCTTCTTCTAGTTGTTGGACTAGACTTGTTTCATCGATGCTTAACCGTATATTGGCTTAAGGTCGTATTACATAATCTTATTATTGATCGTATCGAAGATTGCGTAAGTAAAGTATAGTTTATAACAATTGCACCATCGACTCGAGATTTGCGCTAAATTAATTCCGCTTCTTCTTGCACCTTGTTACTCGGGTACATGATGAGCGTGAAATTTTTTCAAAGTAAATAATTTATAGCTATAACTCAATTTACATCACAGTCTAAGTAACAATTTATTACAATTTAAATTTATTTCCAAGCTGACTGCATATATAAGCAGTGTAATTTCATAAAAATATCATACAGGTAGCAATTTCAATTTCTCTGTTCTACACCTTTTCACTGGTATACCTGTATACCAAATATTTGTATACCAAATATAGAACTTTTGTGTCAAAATTAGATTTACTTGAAAATTGTATAATTTCATAATAATATCGATTCACTCTACCTTTCTGCGTGATCGAATTTGCTCCAGCCGCTGCATTGCAGATAATTCGCAGGGCATGTTCCTGGTGGACAGTTGAAGGTGTCGTGCAATTTGAAAATAAAATGCTGATATGATGAATAGGGGAATGATGTAATAGGCCAGGAACTTGAACAGCACCACCCCTCTCCTATAGCTTGCCCCTGCGTTTCAGAACGAGAAATAAATTAATACGACTTCGTGGGTGTGAAATGAAAACACGGAGAAATGTCCAATATTTCAGCGTGTGAGATACTCGCCTAATTCCACGGGGAAAGGGTTACAGATGTGGATGCTGGAGTTAGTTGTTATGTCGACGTCCATCACGTCAGAGAAGAGAGCAGCAGGCATCGACAAAACAATCGCCAGCACCCAAATAAGGCAAGCTATTAGTAGCGCCAATGGTACTGCTTTCATCCCGGCTACATGGCGCCGAAGAGGATTTACGACCGCGTAGTACCTACGATGCAACACGAGCATATCTTTCTTTTATTTGTAAATCAATTTTTATTGAAACCTTAACCCTGAAATACTATAGAACGGAGTAATTTATACCCCACTTAAATGTTTCATTTACAGATGGCTGTTGTGCGTGTATTTATTACTGTTGAGAAATGGTTGTTATTTATACGTTCCGAGCTGTCTCGTGCAACAAATGTACCAACTGTAATATTAATATGTTGGCAAGATAGAAATCTTAGATTATATATAGATTTCTGTTTTACAATTTATTTATTATTTTATTTTATTTGCTTTATTACTAAATTTATTACTATTGGACAAGGGTGTTTAACGCCTTCTGTTTTATTAAACGTCACTAACGATACTAATTCAAATATGCAGATAGATCCTGATAATTATTTGACATGGAAGAAATCAAAATTATTTAGCAACGTATCGTTTGTTGGAAATAAGCGTTGTGTTAATAAAATGATATGTAATTTTCAATATAGCGTTAATTGGATTGTTTATAAATGCAGTATTGCAGGGTTAAGATTAAATGATGTCTGATTAAATGAATTCTTCAGTTATACTTTATTTTAACGTTGAACTTTCTTATTAATGTAAATTAATTGATTTTCTTAATAGCGAAAAGGAAATTGGACGTTTGAGATTTCATTTCGATTACTGATTAAAGAGTCGATTGGTCCATTAATGGGGCGGAACTTCACTAAAGTTAGGACGACCAGCCTATCCCTGAGACAACAATTTCCTCAACCGTAACTGGGTTTGACAACTTACCTCTCGGCTGATAACGCGGTCAGAGTGAAAACTGAGACACCGACTGAAATATCCTTGACGCACTCCGATAATTTGCAAACTGTCTGTCCCCACGGCCATGAATCGAATGTGAATATAACAGACGTGAGTGGTACACTCGTTAGGATCACCTGAAATAACCGAAAATTAAAATTAAAAATATACACGTGTATTTTATTGTATTGTATTTCCACGGTCAATTGTACTCGTGTTATTCAATCTACCCTTTATCGAAATTTTATTCGAATATTTTTCTGTACTTTTGCGAAATTTAATTGAATTCTACGAATATATGGGAAACGTTTTAAAATCTGTTTCGTTGAAAACCCTTTATCGAAATTTTATTTGAATATTTTTCTGTAATTTTGCGAAATTTGATTGAATTCTACGAATATATGGGAAACGTTTGAAAATCTGTTTCGTTGAAAACGACGCCTTCGACATTTCGATAGGTGAGAGCGATAAAATAAACAATACTTGATATTATATTTGTACGGCATCGAGCATATAGTAAAATTATTAGGAAAACATTTATCAGGATTCATTGTTATCGAGAAAATTAAAATAAAAACAATCCGCGATTATGATACAGAAAAATCTATTAAAATTATTCGTGATGAATTCACATCCCACGTCCTTTTATCATACTGTGTAACGTTCACTCAATTTGCGAAAAAAAGATTCCCTCATTAACTCGCTAAATTTCGTCTGTAATACGGACGTCTCTGATGAATTTCGAGATAAAAGGGGGATATTAACAGGAACGTTTTGTATTGAATATTATAATAAAAAATGTAGATTAAGCGAATTTTCTGCAATTTCATGCGGGATGTACAAATTTCGTCGTATGATCGAACACTCAATTATGGTGTTGCACTTTTTTCTCAGTGTTAATCGTGAAATACACATTTTCTTTTTGTTTAAGCATGATCGTTCGAACACTATAATCGAGAAAATATTTATTTATGATTTTCACAGATGATATCGTATGGATCGCATTAATCTTTGATTATTCTCCGTCCGGCTATAAATTGTCCATGGATCAAGATGTATAGCTACATATATCATAAAGTAAGCTCGATATCCACGAAAATAAGCGCGTTTATAATCGAACTCGCTATTGGTCCACGATTACGTGTCCAGAACAACGGAATTTTAACGTCTGATTCAAGGTCTCATATAGCATGTGCTTCTTTTAGAAATTATTTATGAAAATATTTGAATATTTCTAGATGTTCTGTCGCGCAACACATCTGCACGCCATCCCGCGCGGCTTGCCAACCAGCGGTCTACCTGCCGTCCTTCTAACACTCCATAGGCCCAAGGACCCACTATAAAGTTGCAATTCTAGCTGCATTGTTCGCACACATGGCCTAAGCACATCTGTTTGCCAGAAAAGACTTTCTAATTCCAGAAGAGTTTTCGGCCGGTTTTTAGAAAGGTCCTTGGGTTTATTATGTGCTCTTAAGAATTACGAAGAAAGCGGAGATATACCTAACGAAAAATCTGAGTTTCCCTGTAAACAATGTCGCCTAGGACCCAAGTTGGTAGGAGGTTTCTTCCTCCTCTCTTCCTTCCTAACATTGGTCCCAACCAATCGACATCGCGGATTATTGCCCTCACTTTACTAACTAAAAATGTAAGCAACGAATCCGCGTTCTTCGTTCAAAGGGCACACCCATACCAAGCTTTCCTCCGTATTCACATTAGAATAAGCTTCAGTGTTTTCCATCGTCTCTCACGGTGACTAGAGTTCCTGCATAACTCTCACCGTTCCTATATCTCTCAGAATTTCCTACCACTGTCAAAGATCTAACGCCTAACTTCTAACATTAAGTCTCATACCGTGCTACTTTCATATCTATATGATCGCAGCGTGATAAGTTATTAAGTGTTTATATCTACTCAATCGTGTATACTAAGTGTTGGAAATATATATTTTAACTCTGTGAGCCACAGTGTTATCATACCTGAATCACCCCTATTATCTTAATCGAAATACGGGGATCGAACTATTCGTGGTGTCGATCATTCTAATCGTAACGGGAATTTACGACTCCCGTTGACGCGTATTCTAACGACCGCGTCTCCCCGCGATAGCTCGAAAATACACTAGAGATTTTTATGAACGTATTACGTGTGTGATAGAAAAAATTTTGAAATTTCGTTACTAGACCATTATGATCATATTGATAATATATGTAACAAACTAAAAAACATGTATAGAAGTTACAAGATATTTATTTCAAGCATACAATTCACAGAAATCGCTATATCATATAAAAATATATTGTATTATACAAGAATAATTATACATTTCTAGGAGACTTAAATTCTTCTATATTATATGTGATAATAAAGAGTAATGTCTGCGTATTTGTACGATATAATACATTTTATCAATATAACCACGACAGTCGGTAAAGACAATAAAACTGTCATAATATATATCCAGACAAATTTTCTACGATGGGCCCTCAGATGCTTTCGTGCGTTATCGTACCTACTTACATTCTACGCGAAATCGATGACGGAGAAAGTACCGGATGTTCTGATGTTCGCTCGCGACAGATTTATACGCGCGATCCGACAGTCTGAATAAATTCGATATATTGCCGGGATACAAATGACATGGGGTCCTAGCAACATTTTCCGATTGACGGGAAATCGAAATGTAAAAAAAAGGATCCCGACGAAGGAAGGAAAGATTTTTCTCATCTATATTCGGAATATTCATGGATTGTTAGTTTTTACCATTCCAGCTTTGTCGCAATTTATTTCCAACTTATTGGACATTCATTTTGATTTATTATATATATTTAGACGCGGAATACAATGGGTAGCAGATGGCTTTTTCAAGATGTATGAATCATAACCACAAGAAGTACAATTAAATATTTATCCCTTCCGTGTTAGTAAGCTGATGAATCTTTTGATTGTGGCTTGCAAGAATAATAGTAGATTAGTTTAATTCTACCCAGTTAATTATTCATGTAGAAATATGTTTTTACAAAATTTATGCTATGAAATTTTGAATACATTTTATATTTTACGAGAGGAAACTTTCGACACGTCTTGTCCATCTGAACGTTTCTCAAACGTGCACGAAATCTTTTTCCATTTTATTCGACGTCAGAGATCCTTTTTTTTAACGTCGGTCTTAAATGATACATTAGAGATAATATATACACATATTGTACTTTCTTACCAAAATATCGCCCAGAGCCAACGAAAATATGTAGATAGTGGATGTATTTTTTGCAGCCGAATCTGCACCCAATGTAATCATCATCAGTCCGTTCCCAAATACACCCACTATCAGGATTATTAAAAATATCCCAGGTACTATGTAGGTTTCCGGGCGATGGATGTATGGAATGTACCCACTCTCCTGGACCAGGCTCGTCACATTCGAATTCAAAGCCATCTGTAAAAGAATAAATCCACGTCTATGCGTTATGTATGTAACTATGCGTTATGTATTTTATTTTCATTTTCAAACGTTGTATAAATAAATAAGTCTCTTTTATATTTATCATTCAAAATATTTTAGTTGGAAATGGAAAGGAATAAGCCTTGCGCTATAGTGTGATTTTTCATTTTCCGATACGCCGTTCCTTTTGTCCCATGCAAAACCCACGCGTCCATATCTGGATGCTCGATAACGAACCGCGGCACAATAAAAACTAATCAGATCGATCGCGTTGCTATATGACCTTTCTACCATTTTAAATTGATATAAACTCAACGACAGCGAGAACTTCGAACGCTGCACGGTACGGCATTTAGATGAGGATTTAGGACAAAAATCAGAATTTGCTGGCCGCGTTCGCACGCTTGCGGGCTACGTTTGCACGTCTGCAGGCCACTTTCTCAGCTTCTACAGTGCGGCGTTTGAATGAGGATTCGGGACAAACATTTTAAAAATATATATAATATGCAGTTTTCCAGAAACTTAATATCAGGGAATTCGATGTGAATAAAAGTCTGTTTACCAAATATCCCTTAGTATTTTCCCTACTTCCTGGTTCAGTTCAAATATTATAATTATTTATTGTTTTTGTCTAGTCTCTTTTCCTAAATTAAAAAAAATAAGATTTTTTGTCAGATATTATAAACATCTAGTAAAGAACAGAGTTTTTATGTAAAAAATTTTGTTGAGACAAGTGTGGTAAAGAATCAGCCTGCGTGACGCTGTTGAGAACTGTTCGACTCGAAAATGCTCGTCGATGCTATTTCGAAACTTCATATTCTGACGAGAAATCAATACAAAAGTAATTAGAATAGAAGCTACTATAATAGAAGCTACAAATTGTTTAGAAAGTCAATTTTCCATGGAAAAAGGTTACTATTGTTGACATGTATAGCAGCAGTCCTCAACTACCTAATGGTGAAATGAACGAATGGTTCAATATAAAAATTTACAGCTGGAAAGATAATTCCAGATTGACTATCATAATGTAAGGGTTTATAATGTAAAGTAGCAGCATTCAAAAGAACAAATAATTCTGAAGGCAAGCTGAATACGTAATTCCAATTTCTAAAAGTTTTTTCAGTTTCGTACCAATATAGACGACTGTTATCGAAAAAATTTTTCAGAAGTCGAACAATGAAAGTTGATAGAGTTGGTCAGTTTAATTTCCACGTGAATCGAATGTGTAATAGATGTCCTGATACCAATCGAATACTAACGATATCGCTTTAACGATACTTGAAAAGGAGTTCTAGCTCTTCTAATAAAGTAAAACGCAGATACACACGAATTAATGAAATCTCGTTCTACATCGTTTGATTTCCAAAGGAATTTCTTATCTTCTTAGGAAACAGTGTTTTATACGTAGTAACGATACCATCGATGAACGTATGTGTAAATTTCACGAGCTGAGTCGCGTATCTTGCACGATCGTATTCTTCGAAACTTTATGGCTCCCCATAACGATTCTCCCGTCTGTGAAACTACGTATTGTCTTGCTTCGTTACCGGCGAAGTTAAACGTGGTGTCGAAGTGATATTTCACGGATTTGATAAATAAGAGAAATGGAACGAAATCGATTGCGTTCGAAAGAAATTGCACCATCTGAGTTTAATTTATCCACGTCGCAGAAGCGCTGAAACCTCGTTATTTCACAAACATTTCCAACGATTTCATCACGCTTTCGTGATTTCGTGACTGGTAATATATTCCTTTCGATTCCCTGTTTGTAGAATTTTACGAAGATCTCTGCAGCTTCAGCGCGATGTTCCATGTCCCATGAATCAGACTAGATTTACGCCTGAACTTCGTGAACGAGTTTGAAGCGAATACAACGTGTGACGAGTTTCGTGCCATGCGTTAAAAGAGTCCAACTTAGTTTTCAAACAGTCAGTGAAACGTAAAGCAACCCTGGCCATGGTATAAAAGGATATACAGGGTGTTAAAGCTGTGGACGATATTTATAGGATTTTATATATTACATGTCAAACGTGAAGGTAATGAAAAAACGCTTATATAGAAAAATATTATTCGAGGCTTATTTTTTAATATACATAGTTGGTTAACGAATTATTTTCGAAATAAATATTTATCCAGGATAGTTATTCGAAAATCATTTTAAATTCACCGATAGCTGCATAGATCGATGAATCAGCTGATGAAACTTTCTCTTCATTCTATTCACATCTCGCGTTTCTCATTTTGAGTCAAATAGAAATTAAATATATAACAATGGAAATTCTATCGTCGTTTATTTTCTCAGGAACAAGGGACGTAAAGTTCGAGTAAAATAAAGAGAAAAAGCCGTAATTCATAAATTTTTACCGCAAAATTCAATTGTTTATGAATTGAAAAATAAGCTGTAAATCTTTTTGTGTGAGGTGATGGGCGTGATAGGTCTAGAATAATCACTCGTATCGTTAACAATAACAATTTATTAGTTTATGTTCGTGATATACACTCGTGCGTAGAACACGCGATACAATTATCGGTTCGCGGTTGCAAGTTCGAGCTCGGTGGGATACGTTTCGCGGTGCGATTCACGTCGGAACGATTGTACCAGATGTCGAGAAGTTCGGATTCGCTATTACGGCCAACTACCAACGGTCACTTCGGAATGGCGTCTCTCGCTCGTCTCGCGGCTCACGACAGAATTGAATGAATTTGTGTCGCGATGATGCTCCTTAGGAAAACTGTGCTTGGGTGTGTCTA
Organism: Bombus affinis; assembly: GCF_024516045.1. Lineage (NCBI taxonomy): Eukaryota > Metazoa > Arthropoda > Insecta > Hymenoptera > Apidae > Bombus > Bombus affinis. The sequence goes on from NW_026109092.1 coordinate 44,255, forward strand.
AGGATACGAAATCATCGGATTCGTTGAGAAAAGCGTTAGTTCAGAGGGTGAGGGAAATGGACGTCGCTGTCAATTGGCTAAATCGTGAGTTGGTGGTTGGAAAGAGATGGCAACTGCCCTTGAGAGAAAGTTGCTAGCGAGGAGCGTCGTACGTGAGGAAAAGCAGATTTCCGTAGTGGGTGGTATGTGTAGGGACTATTGAGACAAAGGCTATCTGTTCCTTTAGAGAATCTTAGCTGCATGGATCCTAAGATTTATTGCGGGTCCTTAGGCTCGCTGTAAATATTCGGAGAGAGTGTATCGACATCTGGCAATCATCTGTTCGCAAGGTAGAGTCCTTGTGTAGCGAGGCACGGGACAGAAACCGTTGGGAAGTTTGCTGTCGAGTGCCGCTACAGTACCCCCTTACCAGTGACAACGTTTATCTTTTTTTCTTACATCTCGCAGGTAGTTATGACCTATTATCTTATCGCAGACCCGCCTGAAAGCGATCAGGAAAGCGAACTCTCCTGCCCGCGCGCGTGGTGTGATGAACTCCTGAGTCATCTTCGCTTTGCTGTGCCTGCTCGGCGTTTTGCGTAGTTGTGGTTTTGCGCGGTATAAACGTAACGAGGGTTTCTGCGCTGGTTTCTCGTTGCTGTTGTTCAATGTCGTCGGATACAATAAAAGCGGGTTTCAAACGATCTATGGAGACTATTACGTTTTTATTGTTTATTTTGACGGTGAAGGTCTTTGTTCCACGCTGTATAACCTGGTAAGGTCCGTCGTAAGGCGGTTGTAACGGGCCACCGCTCGCGTCGTGGCGTACGAATACGTATGGTGATGTTTCGAGCTCGCGGAACACGAAAGTTTTCTTGTCGCCGTGTCGCGTAATCGAACGAGGCCTGATTTTCTCAATTCGCTCCTTTAAACGGTTCGCGAATTCCGAGTTGGGCTGTTGCTTTGTCGGCGCGAAAAATTCTGTCGGCAATCGTATGCCGGTGCCGTAAACCATTTCAGCGGCCGTCGCGTTCAGGTCCTCCTTGATAGCGGTTCTTATGCCAAGTAAAACAATTGGTAGGATTTCTACCCAGTTGCTCGTATTGTGACATTTTATTGCTGCCTTTAATTGCCGATGTAAACGCTCTACCATCCCGTTGGACGCGGGGTGATAGGCTGTCGTGCGTAGATGCTTAATGCCGAGCAACCGGCACAGTTCGTTAAATAAGTTTGATTCGAATTGGCGTCCTTGGTCGGTTGTTATTTTTGCAGGCACGCCAAAACGAGCTATCCATGTAGAAAGGAGGGCCGAGGCAACGGTTGTCGCTTCCATGTCGGCGATGGGGATGGCTTCAGGCCAACGCGAGAAACGGTCTATGCACGTTAGACAATATCGGTAGCCTTGCGAATATTGCATCGCGATAATGTCTATGTGTACGTGCTCGAACCGGCCTGCTGTTGTTTCGAACGTTCCGACGGGTGAGGATACGTGCCTGGTGACTTTGCATCGTTGACACGGGATACATTGTCGTGCCCAAGTCCGGCAATCTTTGTTTACGGACGGCCAAATGAAACGCGACGTCACCAACTTTTGCGTGGCACGTATCCCTGGGTGGGAAAGTCCGTGGAGCGAATTGAATACGTCGCGCCGCAAAGATTTCGGTACGTACGGTCTTACAATGTCGGCTGATACGTCGCAGTATATTTCTGCGTCGTAACCGGGAAAGCGTATCTTCTTTAACCGTAACGCGGTTGTACCGGAGTTGACGATATCGCTTAGTTCGTTGTCGTTTTCTTGCGCGGCGGCGAGAGTTTGATGGTCCACGGCCTTCCCTATTGCTTCGATGCGCGACAGAGCGTCGGCTACGTTATTATCTAGCCCCTTTATGTAACGTATATCTGTGCTGAATTGACCGATGTAGTCTAGGTATCGGAATTGTCGCGGCGAACACTTTTCTAACTTTTGTCTGAACGCGTAGGTAAGAGGTTTGTGGTCGGTATATACTACGAAGTTTCTGCCTTCTAAAGCGTGTCGGAAGTGTTTGATTGCGGTGTATATTGCGAGTAGTTCGCGATCGTACGCGCTATATTTTTGCTGCGCGGGGGTCAGAGATTTCGTAGCGAACCCTAGCGGTTGCCATTCGCTATTCGCGTGTTGTTGTAATACCGCTCCCACGGCGTAGTCGGACGCATCTACCGAGAGGCTGATAGGCGCACCTGGTATCGGATGCGCCAGCATCGTGGCATCCGCGAGAGCGCGTTGCGATTCGCGAAAGCTGTTATCCGCCTGTTCCGACCACTCTATGGGCGCGTTGCCCTTTTTCGCGCCTTTTAACAAATCATTGAGCGGCTTGAGTGTTTTTGCGGCCCCCGGTATAAAACGTCGGTAGAAGTTTATCATACCGAGGTACCTACGTAGCTGCTTAGCGTTCGCGGGTTTCGACAATTTTATAATCGCTTCGACGCGTTCGGGCGGCGGTTTAATTCCGTCGGAGTTTACCGAGTATCCGAGGAAAGTAATTTCGTGCACGCCGAATTCGCATTTCGTGGGGTTTATCACGACGCCGTAATTATTGAGGCGGTCGAACAGAATTTTCAAATGTTCGCGATGTTGACTTTCGTCGTCCGATGCTATTAGGAAATCATCGATGTACGCGTAGACGAAATCGAGCCCACGTGTGATTTCGTCGACGAATCGCTGACATGTTTGCGCGGCGTTCCGAAGCCCAAACATCATGTTTGTTGCTTCGAAGAGGCCGAACGGTGTTGCTATCGCGGTTTTTTCGATGTCCTCGGGCGCGATCGGAATTTGATGGTACGCGCGGACGAGATCGATCTTTGAGAAGATTCGCTTACCAAACAGATAATGCGCGAAGTCTTCGATATGCGGCGGTGAGTACCTGTCGGGTACGGTGCGGGCGTTCAACGCGCGGTAGTCGCCGCATGGTCGCAGGTTTCCGTCCTTTTTCGGCACTACGTGCAGAGGTGATGCCCACGGGCTTTTCGATGGTCGCATCACACCCTGCTCGATCATGAGCTCGAATTCCTCCTTTACCTGTTTAAGTCGATCAGGTGCGAGACGGCGGGGTTTGTTGTAGACCGGCGGGCCAGGCGTGGTTTCGATGTGGTGTACCACGCCGTGTCGAGTCTTCTCTTTTCCAAAAATCGGTGGGCGGGTGAGGTCCGGGAATTCTGCCAGGAGTTGGTGATATGGTGATTCGCCGATAATGGTCTTAACGGACACTTCGTCTGTCGTGTCGGTGTATCCCCTCGATGACATTCGAGTTGCCGTGTCGGTGAGGCTTTTGTTTCGCGCGTCCACGAGCAACCCGTAATGGCTTAGGAAGTCCATGCCGATGATGGGGGTTTGCACGTCGGCTACCGTAAAGTTCCATCTGAATGCTCTGCGTAGGGACAGGTTTAGCTCCATCGCTAAAGTGCCGTACGTTGCGATGCGCGTCCCATTGGCAGCGAATAGTTCATACGGTGTTTTCTTTACGTCCGTGGATAGCCTGCTTCGGGGATAAACGCTGATATCAGCACCGCTGTCAACTAAGAATGAAGTCTTCGTTCTCTGGTCCAGAACAAAGATGCGGCGAGATCCTAAGCCGTTGTCGTTCGCCGCTTTTACGGACGGCTGGTGTCGTTTCCCGACTTCCACTTACAAGGGGCGTTACATTTCCTGGCGCGATCGCCAAACCTCGCATGATAGAAGCACATTCCGTCCTGGCGCGGGTTATCTCGCGAACGCGAACGGCGGCGGGGTCGGGTGAGAGAATTCGAGCGTCTTCGTGGTCGACGATGCCCGTCGATTCTCATAGCCTTCATTCCGTCTAGCGCCATATTTTGACCTGTTGAATGATACACTATAAATGTCGCCCACTTTTCCTCATCATCTTGTTACAAGTATCGTGTTAAAGATGTAGTCCTCAAAGTGTTTTTTTAATCGTCTACAATCCCAGATGAAAGGAGAACTATCGTATTACGTTCTCTTAGAGCAATTGAAAAATAACTCTCATACTTGCGATCGAAACATTCAATCTGCTAGTTTCAGACCCGTTAATGGCACCAGTACCATGCCCTCGACATTCGGAATATGGTAGGGTGAAATTGAATTACGGTTTTGGAATTTCTCGATCGCAAAGAGAAATGATCGTGATAGAAGGAGTATACCTTGTGTCAGACTCTATCAGTTGAAGTAAATTTACGGAAAACAGAATGCCACGGAAATGTGTCAAGTTTGACATAATCCAATCACATAGATTATTAGAAATATTATAATTATTAAAAATGTAACTCCCTCCGATAATGCACCAGTAAAATCATCTTGTTCCGGTATGCAAGCGATACACAATTTTATAAACTATACTATTATTATTATACTATTCTTTGCATAAGTAAAATACACAAAATTTGGCAAATATCGACAGGCATTTAGAAATCGCCCTACTACTATAGCTCGCACACGGAATTAAAAGGATTGTCATTGCATTCATAGTTGCAGTAGTATTTGCAATAATTGATATTAATGACGTTATGCGAATATTATCCGCCTTGTCGCTGAAAGTGATTATTCGAAATTGCTTCGGACTGAAATGCCGTGAATTCGTTGCGACAGAGAGTAACAGGTGTCATGTTGTAAATACAACGCAGCGGGACGCGACTAAATGTAATTTTATAATAACGACAATCCTGGTCGTACTCGCGACGAGCGAAATGGCGATTGCGATGCGCAGATTTAACGTTGTAAAAATACGTCTGTCATATACATATTCTATGGTGTGCCACGATCAACGGACTGAAACCGATTGCCGATGAAGTATGGCCGAAAAATGGACGATGTATGTATAACTACGTTTCAACGATCTATTCTAATGGGCCACGCAAATTCATTCACGTTCAAATTCGACCAGTCGTGCGAAAAACGCGATTTTATTCTTTTATTCTTAAAGGCGATAATCTGGTTTCATGTATAGAATCAGTACACAATAAAAGCAGCTGATATTACGATATTGATTTATCGTTTTCACGAGTGTTGGATTCTCTGTACCTGTTATAGGAAATTTGCCCAGTTTGATATTATACACGGATATACGATACAGAAAAATTAATAAACTAACTCGATAGTATTTCAGTCTTATGTGTATTGAATGATAAATTTGTTTTTTAGCCGATCTGGAACGAATACCTGAATCACGCTCTAAAACCAATTATATTCATACTAACATACTCCACTGTAATTCTGTTTTAGAATAGTAAAAACTTAGGTCGAATATGAGAGATGTGCTTATTTTGGAGGTTCTCTGTGTACAAACATTAGAACACTTTCCAGAAACTAATGGACAAATACCTTAGAACGAGCTAGCTTATTTCTTAGAACGAGCTAATCCGAGTGATAACAACGGTATTAAAATATATCGATTAATTTCAGGTATATTCTACGAGTTAAATAATGACGTTGATTCCAGCTCATACAATTGTTACGTTTCTGTTTTTATTCATTTTAACAAGACAATGGACAATGCGTTGGAATAAATATTTTTATATTTAATACGAAGGGAAGACATTTCTAACGAAAAAAGATGTATAATTTCAAATAGGATAATCGTATCGACGCAACGTGTATGTATAATGGTAATAACTATATTAAGATAAACCACAAATGAAATATCTTCAAGAGTGTTCTTACGCACCAGCGTATGGGAACATTTTAATCAATAAGATACATATGTATGTAGAAACCAATACCTATATAGAAGCTCCAATACATTCATAGCGTTCTGTACTGCAGATGATATTGCAATGGAAACCGAATGGTGGCCCATTAATTTCGGGATAACCAGAAATTGGTATTCGGAAAGTCCAAGCTATGGTTTAGGTTCCATTAATTATTTACTAGTCGGAACTTGTGAGTTTGAAGCGTGCTCTTTTAGAAAAAAGTTCCTGATGTATTGTCGATGTCGTGTTTACGGATGAACTAGCATTAAGTATCGATAGATGAACATACTATTTCCACGTTTGCAATGCGGAGATATTCCACAGCTTGTGTAACTTTAATTAATGTCTCAGCTTCGATTAAACTTTAAAGCGTTTTGAATGGAATATTCACGCAAGTTCGCAAATGTTGTGTCGAATTATAATGATTTGTAGAACCACGCACAGTGTCGCGAGACGTCGTCCTAACGAAGAAGATGAACGATACATCGCCGCGTCGAAGGAAATGGGGGACTGTTAAGAGGTAACCATTACAGGGAAAATCCGATCCGAAATTCACTTTACGTATATTTATCGACCATATTCTCTGTTATATTCTTTTATGAGCTATGGGATCGTTTAACTTCTCCCTAACGATCGTCTCTGTGTCACAGAAATTGCATCGATGGATCGTTTCCTTGGTGTGTAAAAGCTGAAAATTTTCTGATATGAAAGAGATATTCTCAATGCACGTTCGTAATACGTTGGTAATAAGCTCGTAGATAAAATACTACGATGCATTCAAGCTATTTGAGGCGAGTAAATGCACGATACACTATAGAAACATAATGGCGCTGGTTTCGTAGTTTTTCAAGGCAGGCTGTTTTCTTTGGTCTATAATTTATGGAATGTTCGCGCGGAGCTTCACAAAGCGGGACTCTAAGGCAGAGTTCGCGTGGCTAAAGGGTTTTCTAAAATGTAAATACCGCTTCCTGGAAGTAGACGAACATGCGAAACCACTTAGTACACGAGGTAATCTTTTGGGTATAAATTATTAATCCTTAAATGCATAGTGTCATCATTTGATAATACAACTTTTTTCTTAACATAGCAAACATATGCGAGGCATTGTGAACAGAGATAGACTAAAATATATTTCTTCTGAATGTAAGTTTATGAATAAAATTATTATACTACGCATAGTTCGATCCAAGTAACATAAAAATACTGTCAAATTAGTTTATTTCATTTGTACGTTTGATCATCCTATTGTCTTCGTCTCTTGTTACAGTCAAATGTTTTAAAAATTGTGTTATGCAATCAACGAGATAAATAACTGACTATATCTTCGCGATAATCGACCTGCAATTTGCTTATACCTTTCAGACACGTTATAGCCATCTTTGATAACAAAGTACTTTCCCAAGTAAAAAATTAAAAAAAATAAATGGCGTGAATTCGATAATTTTTCTATGATTTTGTGGTTTGATTATATCTAAGGAGAAGAATCAGGGTTTGACAAATCTATTGCGACCATTTCTCTAACTCTTTAGCTACAGAAGTGTTCCACTTCGCATTCTTCCTTCTGGTAACGCGAAAACTCATCACGACGGATATCTTGAGGTACGAAGTTAATGAGAAACTTTATCCACTTTGTGACAATCTCCAGAATATAACTTTTTCAATTAGGTACAGAATTTGAACTTTCAAATCGAAATTTCCGTTCATTAGTTCGTGTGCAAATGAACCGAACGGAAAGGGACAAGTGCCGTGCTGATGTTGAAGTTCAGCGTCCTACGAAAGTAATTCGTGAAAGTTGCGAACTGCCGAAGAAGTCGAAAAAGTTCTTAAAGGTTCGTGGATAATCTTAATTTAGTTCTAAAGCAGAAAAAACATTTGGATGCGATTAAAATTTCCGCGTGAATATAAAGGGTGATCGTTAGGAATTGATTTCTGCACGATGTCATAACGAAATTGAGAGAACATATAGAACCAAACCGAGCAAATACACCATTGAAATTGGCAAGCACCTGTCGCGTCGATATCGCGACACGCTTTTATAGGCTTTACCCTTTCATTAGCTTCCCAAATTGCAATATTCGCGAGATTGGAATCAAATTAGTGTAGTATCGGGAAAAAGGGATAGGATTAGGATAATTTAGATTTGTAAAATTCTCCTAATACTATTTATTAAGATAAATGAAAATAACAGAGATTAATTGGACAGAGAACGATAAATGTTCAACTTGAACTAAAACACAAAAGTCTTATTCCGCTCAAATCACTCTCGCAACTCTATAACTCTAACAACTCGATCTCTCTACAACGCTAGCAACTCTACAACTCTCGTCTTCGGCATCTGCATTCGCACGCTCTCGCTTCTCAACTCATACTGTACGCCTTTTGCATTCGTTCTCGCTAGCGTCTCAACTAACTCTACCCTTAGCGTCTCTTTGTCTTTTCTCGTCCCATCGAACACGTGTCCCGAAACCCCGTGGCCAGGGTCACGCAGACTCTTTCCACAAAACTGTCCACTCGAAAGGACAGACGACACATTGATGTACTCGACGGCGCCACGGTTCTCGCCACTTTGTATACGGTTCGGCCGATATCTTGGGCCTTTTGCCCACGATACTACATTAGAATTATATCTTCGACGATTATTAGAACGAGCGAAAATTTCTACGGATAGTGATCACAGAATTTGTCAATCAGCTGATAAACGTATTGAGCTAACATGATTTGCAACGGAAACCTTCCGTTTCCATATCAATTTCAAATCTATTTGGCTATGATCGCGCATCCCTCGATTGCCGCATTTTTATGGAAAACTCTGCTTCTCAAATGTACACAGGCGGGTCGAACGATGAACGGACTGTTCCATTATTCTTTCTAATAAAAAATTATTATTTTACTTTTGGAATGGACCATCGAATTCATTTATGAATAAAATTTGTGACCATGATTCTTTGTACACTTTAGAAAATTGTATGTTGACTTCCAACGTATTAAGTAGCACTCAAGTTTTGTTAATAGAATGTTCTCCTCTCGTGTCGTATTCTGGAGGGTGGTTTCATCCCTTGAACTCCAGTTATCGCGACTAACAAGAATGTGCAATTATAAATGTGACTGTTTTTCAAGCCCACAAAGTGCACCCTCGAGTTTCATCCAAGTTTTGTTATTGGGATCGAATGCAAATTTCGAATCTGTCAGATTTTTCTCTGTAAATCAGCTAAAATATCCGAAGCTATTCTCTCTAGTAACTTGTAATAACTAACCCTTACTCGAATCTCTGCCCTGGGCAATGTTCACTCCATCGATCAGCAACTTCAGTTACCGCTCATCCTCACTAAAATCTTTCCATGGCTCAATGCCTCGTGGGTGCACTTCCAGCTCCAACTGTTTTCTTGGACAGTGTCCACTAGCTACATCGATGGCGGAGAATAATCTGTCTCTCTAATCAGTCTCTCTGTAGACGCTGCCGTGTAAACTTGCAATTATTTCCTTGACAAATCACCTTCTGTGGACGACGTCCATTTCCTGGTTATTTAGTGGTTACTTTCACCAAAATTGTCGACCACTTGATCACTGCGAAACTTTCCGGGGGATTCTTAGTAGTTTCACCTACTTTCACAGACAGTGTCTATCCAAGATTGGTAAAATAAACAGACTATCGGGACCTTCTTTGGAAAGTAGAACGATTTTCGCTATCAGAGATGCAGATTCTATCAAGCAAAAGGGAGACACTCCGGAGAAAAGAAATTGACGCTAAAACATGTTCTAATAAACAAGTTCTAATAAAATATCAAAAAAAAAAAAAAAAATAACAAACAAAGCAATAAAAAACAAAACTGACACGAAATTCGAAGAATAAGAATAGATCAAGAATATCACCGAATAAAATACGAAAAAAAAGGTAGAAGAAAAGCCTGGATGAGAGCACTAAACTGAAGTTTTACTGATAAAGAAACAGGAACACCAAAGAGAGTAGTTCAATCAATAAAAAATAGCCTAACGATGCCAAAGATCAGTAATAAAAAAAGGTATACGAAGGGAGAGACGGAATTGCAGCACGTCTGTACTACCATTCGCGGTATGATAGCCCTGATATAGCGAAAACTTTTTACCTTGTTTTCGATTTAATCAAATTTTCAATCCCACTGAAAACTTTTAATTTCAGTTCATCCCTTAACTCGCACTACTTCGAGATTTTCTCGTTGATGGCTGTATACAGTCAAAGGCGGGGAAAAGCTAACCATTGGCAAAGGTTTATTTTTCGACAGAAAATATCTCGTTGAGACTATTCTTTTTAATCATTGCAACGCCGAGATTTCCAACGTCATTTTCTGGTAATAAATCCAGCTGATATCAACTACTGGAAGCACCGACGTGCACTAACACGTTCGTGATATTCATTTCAAAATAATGCGCGTGTGTTTTATTTTCCCTGAGCATATCATACTTTTTCATAACATCGTCGAACATTCGTCTGTTTACCGACGGAAGCAGGAAAACGAGGAAAAAATACGTAGACGAAAAGAAAAAATCTGTTTTAATAACGAACTATGAATACCTACGCAAAATTTTACGAACATGACATCATGAACGACCTATATCTTTATTTGTTGTTGAATAAAAATTAACGCTGCTGTAAACACGGTTATCATGAGATCTACAACTTCACGATCTTATTAAATATACTTCTTTTACGATATAATCGCAAAAACATTTACCGGGATTATGTATTATAATGAATATTGTGTAAATAAGGAAATTGAAATGTATCGAACAGAAATTAAAGATATTGAAATATAAGAGTCATGTACCGTAATGAATATTTTATTAAAATACGTTCAAATGTATCAAACAGAAATTAAAAATGCCGGAGGATAAGAATTATTTATTACGAGTATTTCATTTTACAAAATTGAAGCGTTTCAAACAATAATTAAATATGGGTGGAGAAGAAACATTTATAAGAGTTAGGTTTGGGTTAGATTTCTCTTACTTATCTCCCTGTCTGTCTGTCTCTCCCTCTCTTTTTCTTGGGTTTATCTTAGGGGTGCTTTAATTTGTCAATACAGAACCTTCCTTCTACATCTATCTTCTTCCCAATTAGCAATTTCATATTTCAGGTAAATAATTTCACGTCCGCGAAAGAATAGAGTTACTAAACTAACGAATTACATTACTGTCTCGGCAAAGGCGTTAAATTCTGTCGATTCATCGTCTACGAGGTACAAGCGGCTGAATGACAACTACTTTATCGAGGGAATTGCGTTATAATGTTGTCGGCGACCGGCAAAGAGCTTTAATCCATTGATTGTCATTCGAGTAACTGAATTCGGAAACAAGCTCGTGGTAATTAAAAAGAATGTATCGCTAATGTATTTAAGATTCGATAAAAAAGAAATTTCATTTATCCTCGCCGATAAGGATAAAGGTAAATATCAAAAAGGGAACGCGTTTCAGACGACAAACTTGATTTTGATCGACTGGTCATTGAAACTTCCTGTCACGTTCTTGTTACTAGAGTTGACGTTTCGACGTTTTAGTGCTTTCGTCCTATTATTTTATGTTACTAATTAGATCTTCTGGAAATGGCAATTATTGATATGAAAAGCGACCAGTTGACCGTCGTATTTGATTTTCTCATTAACGAGGTATTTATCGATCATGTAACAAATATCTCTTAGCCATATCGCTTTGACACAGCTGCTGATCTGTCCTTTGCACCGTGTGTAGGATTTAGTGCAATTAGCATAGTGCTTTATACGTCTCTATATAGGATCGATTTGCATTTCGTGGTACGATACCACCAGAAACGCATGTTTCGTACGTACAATTATTTTTAATTATTTTTATCAACGACAGGAAACAATCTACACATTTTGAAATTTCGTTGAAACCACAATGAAACACATTTACACCGATTGTATCGGTGAAATGTTAAAAGAATTTGTAAATGTACGTAGAAGTTTGAAAATATTTATTGCAAGCATACGCTTCATAAACATGCTCGAAGTATACGATTAGTTATCGAATCATGATAATAGTGTTTCATTACATCTCATTACCTCATTAATTAATTATTCAACAAGTTTCGTATAACATACGATAAAAGACTTTCTCCCCTATCTACGAAGAGAATTTCTCGATGAGCCTCTACTACGTAATGCTCGTTCTTTTGGATGGCGCGACTGTTCCACAGAAAAATTATACGGTTCCGTTGGAAACCGACGAAAGCAGCTGACGCGCCAGGCAGAGAGCAGAGGGAATGAAATATCACGGAGATGAACCTTGATTCTTCTGCTTAGTGGAAAGGTTATCGATCGAGAGCAGGATCAGAGGTCTTCGTCTCACGATTAATTACTCCACGAAAATATGTCAAAAGGAAAGGCGGGTCTTTAGAAGTTGGTCAAAAGTCAGGGCAATCGTATAGAAAGTATTGAATTATTATTTCCTTTGAAACGTATGTAAAAATATGTAGAGATAAAATGTTATGATAAAAATCTTATTAATTTTACTATTAAATTTGTTTTTATTTAATTTCAATATTCGATTTAGATTTTACGGGTGTTTCAGGGCGTATTATTAATTTCACAACTTGTTTAATTTTCTTACGCTAATTAATATCGATTAAATGTCCGTCTTTCTCGCCCTTTCGTAATTGTAATTTTAATCTAGATTCGCGATAAGTTGTTTTCGACGAGGTAAATTCGCGAAATAGTTTTCTTTGAAACTCCATAGTTATCCTCAGTGTTGACCCAATATTAATCTTATTCGCTTCGTGCCACGGTAATTAGCCTTCGCGTCTGGTTGCTCGTTTTGAGGATCGGGACACAGTTTCTCATTTTTAACGGGCACTTTGCGCGGTCAAGTCACGCGCGCCATTTCTTCTAGACGTGACCGATTCTTCACCAGACTTCTACTTCCATCTTTCTGGTGCCATCATGGCCAATGTGTTTCTTATTCTTCTCCAAAGACTTTCCACGTCGTCGTCATGAATTCCACGTTCGATCGATACTCGAGATCTCACGCTATTTTTCTTCCGTGCACCTCTCCAAATATCAGACACCTGACCACCGTTCGAAGAAACATGAACATCTCCATTCTGCGACTTCGATGCGAAATGTCAGTCAGTCAGAGCAATTTCGCTGGCCAGAAACACAAAACCAATTTGTTTAAATTTCCCACATTGTTTATTCGAAAATTAAACCACCTATTGCTTAATGTTCGTATCGGATATCAGTTGCCTGCATTATTCAACCAGTTTAACGTTACAATGCGCTTGTTAGTTCACGTTTGTAACAACTGTGGTCACATTTGCATACGATACGAGATTCCTCCCGGAAACTCTGGTTTTGGATCATTAAAGTTAACTCGATGCATACACAGCAGATAGAATGTTCCTTTGCCTTCAAACGAAATCAGACTTTCAATTCGTTTCATATAACAGTTTGTTGCGATATGAAGCTCTTTGCTTTCGTCGAAACGGAAGTAGATGAGATACGTTCAAGTCAGACACGTACAGTTAATGAAGTTTAATTGAATTACAGTATTGTCGTACATACTTAACACATCTTTGACCGGTCACGAGTTAACTCGTGTTTTCATGGCCAAATTGTGCACCATTACACGCAGATGATTGTTACACTTTTTATCATACGAAAAAGAAATATTAAAAGTTGAAATAAAAATATATAAAATTTATTAAAGTTTATTTATATTGTTTTACTTTCACATCCAATTACGAAACAATAACCGATGACATGAGATAAATTCTCAGTAAAATTTCCGGTCAACAATGTGTTAAATTTTATTTATTATATATCCTTGCAGTGCAATAGATTATTTACCTAATTATTGTAATTACACGTCTACTCTTTTGTGTAAACAAGCCGTATTTTCTAGTCGCTTATTTATTAGATCGATTAATCCCACAAAACAAAAAATAGACAAAACTGATGAAATTATGTAAAATAAGCGTCGATCAAAAAGTGCTTCGGCACTAAAATCTCAACAATTTCAAAAACTCCAGCTAACCATTGCGGCCTAATTCAACGATGTTTCAGCGATACCTATTTCCACTATCTGTTCGTTTATTTCTGTCCGAAATTGTAGTCGGTCGAAGAATATGGAACATTCGATAGAACTCAACTTATGGTCAAGAGCTACCAGGCTACGAACTGGTGCTTTAATTCTCAAATACAAGAAAAGGGATGGAATAATTCATAAGGGGGTTGCCGTTTCCTCAGCGTTTTGTGCGTCCGGAGTTTCCACGCGGAATAGGTCCTTTTCAAGCGGATTATTCCACAAGCTACCAAGCTAATGCAGCTTCCAAGCAGCTCGTACCTTCGTCTAGCAGTTCCTGGTACGCCTGGCCTGTAATCCGCCACTTGGGAAATATTGATCCGCCATCGAACATAAAAGGGACAAAAAGAAAAACGTGGAGAGAAGATCACAGATTTTCCTGCGGCGCGACGAAGAGATCCAAGTTGTCTTCCGCTAGACTCAACCAACCAATTTCTGCTGGCTCGACGAACGCGATTAAGGAAAATTAATTATCTCTGGTCGACCATATGAAACATTTGTTTATCCTCGTCGAGTTAAGCTTTCGTGGACTTTGATAATTAATTAGCGACATCCTCGAAGACATTACAGTCGATTAATCGGGATAATTGAGTAACCCGGCTTTCCTCGTATCATTATCTACCATTTTGGAATCCTTTCTATTCCACACAACTGGTATCTGCCTCAGCTCTACTTCAATTTCCTTGCTCTCGTCTCGACTTATCGTCCCGAATTTCCGTCTACGCTTGCCAATTTCCGTGTGTCTTCTGATTCAAGATGATCTTACGATCCTTTGCTTCGTATTAATTAAATTGGCCACGATAAGCGGGACAGCGTACGTGATATAAACTTTTCATAAGTATTTTGACATTTTCAATAGGAAACTTGTATGTCCATATTGTACGCGCTACATGAAACATTTTGAAATTTCATTTCATTAGCACTGTAACATGACATGATTATTTTTCTTCTTTTTTGACAATTTGGAAGGATTAATTTAATAGACCAAGTGTAAAAAGATTTCGAAGAAATTGCAATTAGTCGAAAGAAGAAGAAAATAGCAAAGATCTTTCGATGTCTGTTACTTGATTCCATTGATCAACCAATTTCGATAAAATGTTCAACATATCTGTAACTGAACAACGTCATCGTCCTACGTACATGAACTATGAACTTTCGCGCATTTAGAGGAAATTTAAAAATGCAAAATTGCGCAAAATATACATACATATATATGTAAACTCCCTAGAGTTCATGTAGGATAGGGATTCTTTTCGTTTTACGGGTAGCACGACAGGCTGTGTTTCATGGACAGAACGATCTTCCTTTGTTTTACGGACGGCCATTTGAAGAAACACGTTCTTCCCAAACGAACGGACAGAGAGTTACATTAGAGACAGATAAGGTTACAGAATAGTTATTTAAGATTTTAAAGACTGAAGGAGAAATATTGGTAGCTAAGGACGTTGAAAATCGATTCTCGATTTTCAGGTAAACATTGTATCAAAGACTTGTTATTTCCCGTGTAGATAACTATCGTTATTTATTGTTATAGACGCATATTAATTGTTTATTATTGTATTTTTAATTACTTCATAATAAAAAAACTCGATTTTCAGACTTCAGAATCGATCCCTGAATTATCCAATTATTGAACCTTATAAATCGACTTTCCCTACGCCATGTTGCTGAAAGTTAACCTACGCGTCGTCATGAACGAGAACGCAAAACAGTAGAAGATAGAGAAGATATAGAATCTATCAGAAGACCAGAAGACGAAATATGCTGTATTTTCCCCCCGGAATATCAAGAAGAAAAGTACCATCAACAATTATTCAGTTTACCAATAGTGAAGAAGGTCGCAAACAGTCTAACCAAGGTAGGCCAATGTAGAAATATTAAACTCACAATAGATGACGAGACAGCAACATTGTATATCAATACGGATTCAAGCTTCGCATTCCGAGACATTGTCTTAGAGGAAGCAGAAATAACTCGCACAAGAAAAACAAAGACGGAAATTGACATGGTAAAACTTCTAGAGACTCTCCGAAAATGAGATAAGAGGGAAATAGAGGAAATAAACTTCAATATAGAACAATTTGAAGGAACTCGAAAAGCCACAGACTGGATATCGGAGCATGAAGAGGAATGCAAAAGATACAAAATAAAAGGTAATGAGGAAAAAGTCAAAGGTTTAAGAAAGTATCTAGGAAAAACAGCAGAAAGAAAGCAGTACCAAAGGAATCTGCTGAAAGCTGAAGGACACAACTGGGAAGATTGGAGGAAGCATTTCTCAAAACTTTTAATCCTTTGAGTGCTGTGGGCCCATATAGGTGTCTGGTGAAAGCTATCAGTAAGGACTAAGGATATATATACTCGTTTTCTGTAAGTGACTGGCATGGACTAACGACACATGTATGGGTTTCTCAATTGTTCCAAACACCTACGTAGAAGTAATACTACTACATTTGTGTGAAATAAATATAAATGCATTCCTTACGGCATTAAACAAATGCCAATAGTGTCTCCTTATTGTTGAAGTGATCACCACTTGTAAGAAAACTCTACATATGGTTTTGTTAGTTTTCTCAAGCACTGAGATTTTCACATACAATTAAATTATTAACTTGTGTTCTATTTACTAAATTTAGTTTTCTAGTTTGTTACCCAAATTCTAGTTAATTGTAAATTTCAATGTTTATAAGAAATAATTAAAAATAATTAAAAAATTTCTTCAATCATTTAATATCGCGCAAAAGAATTGCTATAACTTATAACGATTTGTGCTTTGAATAGTCAATCAACAGAGTTCAATCTACCGAAAAATTATTTCGTCCATAGCGATCGTCAGCGCTAGATACGCGCTGTAAGTACGGACGGCATAGGCCGCGAGTATTCAGCACTCAAAGGTTAAGAGTAAAGGTTGGTCGGTAATACGATATGCTTACAATTTTATATACCTTTCAGGTTCGTTCATAGAATATACAATAGAGAAAGAACGACTAATATTGGAAGTAAAAGAAGTAAAAAGAAGAATGCCTGAAGATGTGAGGGTGCACCTGATTGTCATTGGATTACCTATCGAAATCCAAGATAAAATCGAAAGAGAAAGTATACAGTCAACAAATAACCTAATGGGAATTTTGGGACAATATGAAGATTGGAGAAACTGATTCCATAAAAATTATCCGTGCAGATCGATACCCAGTAATGACATCCAAAGAAATTCGAGTATGCGAGAAAGAAGAACATTAAATTAATTTTCACCTCGACAGACTGTCCATCCTCCAATGGACTAAACGAGAGGGTAAGTCAGACATTAGTAAACAGCATCAGATGTAAGATCAATTCGAAAAAAAAGAGAAACTGGACAAAAATTGCAGAAGAAAGCGTAGAAGAGTACAATAACACCAGACACAGTGTAACGGGATTTGCCCCAAATCATTTACTGTATGGAAAAATGATTGAAATCGTCCCTAAGGGAATAATGGAGAATAAGATAAACCTAAAAAGAGACAGAGGAGAAGCATTCAAAAACTCAACAAGAAATTTCGAACTCAACAAACAAAAATACGATAAAAAAAGAAGAGAATACGAATTTAAAATTGGTGATATAGTCTTCACCCACAACGGAAACAAAATGAATAGAAATAAGCTGGAAGAAATTAGGAAAGGACCTCTCAAAATTCTAAGAAGGATTTCAAACTTCATATATGAAGTGGATAACGGTAATCGGAGATCTGATGGGAATTTCTTCCACTCAAGTAAGCTGATCCCTTATAGAGAAGATAATTAACGATGTAATTATCAACACGAGGAGGGGAGATGTAAACTCCCTAGAGTTCATGTAGGATAGAGATTCTTTCTGTTTTAGGGGTAGCACGACAGGCTGTGTTTCACGGATAGAACGATCTTCCTTTGTTTTACGGACGACCATTTGAAGAAGCACGTTTTTCCCAAACGGACGGACAGAGAGTTACATTAGAGACAGGCAAGGTTACAGAATAGTTATTTAAGATTTTAAAGACTGAAGATTTAAGATTTAAAGATTGAAGAAGAAATATCGGTAGCTGAGGACGTTGAAAATCGATTCTCGATTTTCAGGTAAACATTCTACCAAAGACTTGTTATTTCCCGTGTTGATAATTATCGTTATTTATTGTTATAGACGCATATTAATTGTTGTTTATTTTTGTATTTTTAATTATTTCATAATAAAAAAAACTCGATTTTCAGACTTCAGAATCGATCCCGGAACTATCCAATTATTGAACGTTATATATATAATAATATAAAAAATAGTTAAAATATTCAAAGTACTATGATTTCTCTAATACTTGTTAGGTAAAACAATTTTCTACCGAGGTTCTTCTCTCTTAATTGCATTCTCGAAAATATGAATTTATATAAAAATCCGTAGTCTAGTCTAACTGATATAATATGTGTTGTTTAAATTTTACTACAGGCCCAGATAAAAAAGACGTAAAAAGTGACCTTTACTTCCTATTTCGAAATTCCAACCGTATTGCTATTTCTTCAAATTATCTTTACACGTCATCCAGTAATCTAATCTTTCTAACTTCCCCAAAAAGATGAAGTCGCTTGGCTGGATTTTAATAAAGTTATTATGTTTCAAGGAACGTGTGCTGATATTTGATCGTCATCAAGGAAGCCGTGCTTTGCTGTAATATTAATGAATCAGCGTATATTTATACTTGGGTAGATATTAAATGAAGATAATATATAGGATAAAGTGGAAGATAATATTTCAACAGATATCACAGAAATATAGTAGAAATATAGTACGATGATTATGATAATATGGACATGATACAATGGCTGAATGGATTTAATATGATTCTTTTAATTAATCGTGACGCTAGGTTTATCTCTGCATCGAATAATCAATTGGAACGTGGATATAAGGGTAAGAAAATTAAAATGGTGCGAGACAAGCGGTATGTAACTTTATAAAATTAAATCTGCTAAGGAAAATGTGCAATTTAACAGATAAAATAATTTATAATACACGCAACATGTTTATAAAATTTTTTTTATGAGACGTATTCAGATACAATACTTTCGTAAGCCCCTGTTTATTTGACAAGGTCTACAGCGTATTCACCGTTCTACTCTTTTCGCTAGATGCTGAGGGTACTCGATAATCGAGTGACTTTCGTGACTTCGAGTGATTTCACTCAACGTCCAACGAACAGCTCGAAGCCGAATACCAGGAATAGTAAGAAAGTATTTACCAATCATTTTAAAATCCTGGATAAATCACGTACATTTGTTAAAGATAAACAAAAGAACAGAATTAAATATTCCAGAGCTACAAGAGGCTCCGCCCTTTTTTTTCTTAACAAGCTCTTTACTATTCGTCATGAGAATTTAACAGCAACAATTTGTGTCTCGCGTGACTTACAAAATTTTAATAATAAGATCCAACTGTATAAGAGAGCTCTGGAATAATTTATTTCGGGTTTATTTGCATCTTATTTAAAGGGACAAAGTCCAAAGAGGGACTGATACTCTCTTTTTTTCCAGTTTCTTCTACACAGAAAGGAGGAGCAAGCTTACCCTTCGTACAATAAATAGAAGGAGCTACATACGTTTTTAATCGCGAAGATCGCGGTAAACTTACGAAATTTGGAAACGTCAAGGGTATCGTAAGGTTTCTGTGAATCCTTTTTATGGATTCCCGTGAGTCTCGATTTACTGCCGCTTTTCGTATTTCTTGTGCGTATTAAAGGACCTTGCACGACGCAATCTCAGCGGAAAATCTTAGCAATAAAACGTCCAGCTGTTAACCACAACTGGCATTGAAAAATTTGGAAATGTCGTAAAAGTCCAGATTGTCGAAGTAACACGTGCACGTTGTTCAAGTAACATCGTAAAAAACAATTTAGAGGAGACAATTATTATAATAGAATTTCTGGAATAATTAGTATGACGTGTGCCATGTGAATAAATAGTCGTGTTTGATGTGGTATTATTAGTTTCCAATCAAATTTAACTGTTCTTTTGGCAATCTACGTAAGAGATTCAAAGCAAACAAATCCATCGACTGTAAGTATTTATTAAACATTTCTAAACTCAAAATAAAAGAGGGAGAGAGAGAGAGAGAGAAAGAGAGAGACAGTAATGACTCGCCACTTTTTATTTTGCTAATCTAAAATAAATTTATTCAGCAGTTTACCAAGGCCCACCTTTACCTAGTTTGATGCAAATGAGAAACGGTAAGTGTTAGCAACACCATTTCCAAGAAACTTGAGGTACTATGTCAAACTTAGTTGACACGAGAAGCAACCACTGTACGCTTAACTGACGGTCACGGAATACATTACTTCTTGATACAATCTTCCTGCTTGATTTCCCTTTACCTTTGATTTTCTCCTACCTCTGGAAACCACTTTGGTATTTAATATTAACACAGTTCTTTAGATGGAACAACTAGCTCTCTCGATAAACTTAAATATAAATAGAGAACTTTGTTACGAATTTAATTTTAGAACAATTAGTGGAATGTTTGTCAATCTGCATTCAAAGTGAATAAAATTCGCGTTATGGAATTATTCCTTTCATAAATAAGCGAGTGGCTGCCGATTCAGATAAATTGAAAAATTAGTTGCGAAGAAGTAGAAAATGTTTTTTTTATTCCCGTAGTTTTCTTACGCCAGGCGAATTAAAATTAACAGAGTTTTCTTATCATGCAGATTTCTGCATGTTCATCTAATAAACTGGAAATTTGCCGCAAGCGGCAAGCCACGCCGATTCGCCGAAACTCTTATCGAACAAAATAACTAGAAACTTCTTCCCTCGCTCTACTTTCCATACATGCGCTAGTTTCTCTATACATATTCGTTTTTCCATTTTTGTTGCAAACGCTTCTTCGCTTCGATGATCATAGGTTGATAAATCAAAGGCTTTATTCGAGCTTATTCCAGTCGAATTTTTTCCTTAGTTTTAATCAAAATTCCCTTCCATCCGTATTAATTTTGTCACGTATAAGCAGCTGAGTTTAATTTCGCTCTTCGTGCACGAACTACAATTCGTGAAATACAATTTATATGACCATCAACTCGACGGTCCACATTTACACGAATTTTTTCGACCGTATTTTAAATGCCATGAAATATCGGACCTAGTCAGAATATAATTTCTATCAAATTATTCGCGTACATTGCAATATTATTCGCTGTATTTCTTTGCACACTATACGTAGTATCGGGTAAAATGCGATGGTCCATGAAAGTGTTCGGAGAATTATCAAACCACTTGTACGTGTGTCGTATAAAACATTTCGAAACTTTATTAGCATTGTAATGAGACTGTAATATTTGCAAAATTTTAAATGAGTATGAAATCTACTCGCAATCGTTTTGAGGGGTAGTTTCATGCATATGAATTTTCTGTTTGAAGAAACAAAGGATGATGTCTAATATAACGAAAAACGACTGTTCAAATACGTCGGTGCCTTTTATGAAGCTCGTAATCCCTTGCTCGTAAACATTTTCAGATTTCTGTCAAATTTTCCCAATATAATCGCCAGTCTTTCTTTTGATATAGGGTTAATCAAGTTTTAACATGTTTCGCGCAACACACATACTATATTGAGGAAACTCGTTAATGGATAATTTACAGAAGAATATTGTCTCTAAAGCGCGATGCAAAGAAAAGACAGTGGTTCGACGATAATTCAATACGAATTACTCGTGAAAATGGATGCACGTTGCAAATGACCACGTTGTTAATTTAAAACGACGTTAACAGCATCGTGATCACACATTGTCGGACCCAAGGCATTAATGTTTAAAATTAGAAAACCACTTGCAAGTCTGGCTATATATTCGCGTGTTAGAACACTCTGGCCGAGCAAAAAATGTTTGCCTATGAATTATTCGCCACTTCTTCTGCTGCACGTATTTGCGTACATATGTGTTGCGCTCTATTTTTTTACCCCGCACGACAAAATCTTTTTCGTATGGTTCATGAAAAATCACACTTCTTGTGAACTCATAATTGGCAGATTTCTCGGTCAAGTTGATCCACAAACACATATTTCTTAAAGATACGTATACAACAATTAAATGTAAACGGAGATTTGTTTCATCTTCAGAACACCATAAATCATCTTAATCTCAAAATTATCATAAATATTGGAAAGAATACTCTACTTTGGTTATATCACATATTTTTCAATATTTGTCTGCATTTTTGTATCTTTAAATTTTTCACAAGTTCGATGATTCGTCATAAACGAAATATTTAATTGTCAGATCCTTTTGTATCCTTCGATTATCAAATTATTTTCAATATTCCGCACTACTTTTTATTCTATATATTAATTATCGTCAAATCTAAAAGTCTATCTAAAAATCTATCGTCGAGAATTATCTCGTAGTTTTTATTTCGGACCGATTTTCCGTTAAAAATTATTAAAGTAACTCCTCTGTAAGCTGCAAATGTGCTTGCAATTATTTCTAATGATATTAGAATTTTACGAACGCTTTCGTGTTTGGTCATCTTGTAAAATAAAGTCGAACGGACTTAACTCGATGTGTCCTGTTTATCGGTAACTCGATTCGTCAGAGATTTCGTAAATAATACCTTTTACTCTGCCTTCCTCTTTCCACCACTGTAGGACTTTGGCCTTCGTAGATCCGCTCCGCTTAAATTCGCCGCGTTTCACACGCGTTCAGTTCTGGCAATCCTACAATGCACACTTATGTGCTATTCACTCGTTACGTTGTCGCAACCCGGTGCTTCGTCGTTTCACGTTCCTTAGACCTTCAAGTCGACGAGATACTCTTCTTTGGCATTCAAACAAGAATCTATGGAACCAGAATATAAGAAATTAAAATGAAAATCAGCCGGCCGTAAAGAAATTCAGATTTCCATGAAAAAATTCGAATTTGTTTCTTTATTTACCACTGTGATAAAATGGTGGAGATTAGAAGGAAATCACTTAGCCGAAACATAAAATATGAAATGTCAAAGCTTGTTAATCTACGTATTACTTTTCTAACGTTTCTATCTATTATCGTGATTGCTATCGTACGTCTAATACTTTTTATTATTATTACAGGTAATTATTACTACAGGTAACTTTTTCAAATAGGGTGTTTAGAGTAGGTCGTAATCATTTATTGTTACAAGGAGAAAATCCACCGATGGATTCACTCCGAGATATCAATTCGTCGAAATCGACAGCGCGCCGTAAACTGAAGCGGAACTGGGATTCGTCGAGGATCCACGCTCCCTCGACGCAGTCGCAAAACACGATGCATCGTTTTGTCTACTCTTTCTCCTCTTTCGACGCCTGACATTGGCTGAAGGGCGCGCCTCCTCGAACCACCCGTTTTTTTTTCAAATCGTAATCAAAAACACACCTATTCGATCTAGGAAGAATGTTCACGTTAATCTATTTCTCTGTTCGACCTTTTTCTACCATATACTACAATCAAACACCCAATATTCCAATTGTATTTTTGTCAAATCAACAAATTCGGTAAGCAGATTCCGTACGATGAATTTCCTTGTATACTGAATGATGTAATTTAATCGGAGTTAATTAGAAATTCACGATAGACAGTCACGTTGAATTGTGGATAAATCATAACTGAAATATCTAATTATACAATCGGTTTAATTACATTATCATGGATGCAACATTCGTGCAAATGATACAATGAATTAGGAGTACACATAAACCGCGCGAGGATAAATATTCCGCGCCAATTTGGAATCGCTGAAGAGAGCTCGCGTTCATAAGTGGCAATGATTTCCCGTAGGAATGCATCTGTTGCATTTGGTCGTTCTGGATTAAATCAATACGACGCAACAGTAGCCAAACAGAGGCGTTATTTATTTTGCATCCTCCACCGTATTTTTCTTTCAGCATCGTCACCGATGGTCACTCCGGCGGATTAGCCACGCCAGGAATTTCTAGAATCGACCAGATTACGACTACGCAGCGCCGCGTTCCTTGTTGCGTTTGCGAATCCACTTGGAATTCAATTAGAATTCCTATGGTAAGTGACAACAACCAACAGATACACATCGAACCGTGACGCATACAGTTGTAGAATTTCAAGTTCCTCGTGCCGAAACGATTGGTAACCGTGTTCAGAAGAAAGAAAAGCACGCTAATTCTTCAGTCTGCAAGATTCGATAGTTACGATCGCCAGTTGTACACTGTTATACCGTGAATTGTGTACGAACGCGCGACGAAGATTTCAAGCATTTTGTGCTGAAATAATTGCTAATCGTACTGCACGAAGAAAAAGGAAATACGCAAATTTTTTGATATTTGAGTTTCGATAGTTGTGGATGGCAAAACGTTTGTAGATTCAATAACACGTGGCAAGGATTTCAAGTTTCTCCTGTCAAAACGATTGACGACCGAACGACGACGACGACGACAAAACGAAGGAAGGAAACAAAATTCCGGCTCTGAGTTTCGTTAGTCGCGAAACGTTCGTAGATTCGTTAACATGTGACGAAGGTTTTTAGTTTCTCGCGTAGAAATAATTGGCAAATGTGCCAAAAACATAAAACTTTGCTAATTTTTTAGTTTTCGAATTTCGTTGGTCGCGATCTTGGGACGTTCGTGAACGATTCATTAATATGTAACGAGGATTTCAAGTCTGCCACGTCGAAACGAGTAACACGAAAAAATAAAATTCCGCTAATCTCTTAATCTTCGAGTTTCGTTGGTCGCGATCGCAATTCGTTCGTACACGACTCGTATTGTGGATCGATGGTGAGATAGGAAATTGCGTTAATTTATATATTTGGTTAATTTATGCTTTCGTTGGAAATTTCGTAGCCTTTGCTCGCTATTAATCGACGAATTACTCTAATATGCTTCGCTTCTAAATTACTGTAAAAATTGCGCCGCATATACCAATGTAATTTCGGTCTATCGGGAGTGTCGATCAATTTTCCAGCGTGAATATAATTCTGCAAGTGTCGAATCATCTACCACGCAGAAATGGATCCTGTCGGTATACAGCTGCTACTGGAGGTCCGTTTGATCGATTACGATAAAAAGACGGACTTTTAATAAAATTATAGAGCCAGGAACAGGCTCTCCATTGAAAGGAGAAGATCTTCGTTCAACAAGCTTCGAGGTAAGCAGAGATATTGACTCGCCGTTGTAACAATTAATCCTATTAATTCTCGATTTGCTCGATGGTTCCTTTTCCTCACTGATACTTGCGATTTGTCCTTTGTATCGTGTTCACAATCGTTTCGTTAAAGTCCTGATAAATTTCAGTGTATTTAAATTCAACTTTCAACCCTTCAATTCCAAACGAAATATAAACAGAAGCTTCGTGGTTTTTATATATTCAACTCGTTTGATAGATATTTATTTTATCCTTTTTATCTCGGTTTAAAACGTTGATGTTTTTGTCGTCGGATTAACTAGATCAATTGACAGTGATACGTATGTTCACAGATTCGTGTTTCGTCATTTCCTGTTTGCTATCTATTTTTCCTTTTTTGTGTTCCATTCATTTTCTTTTCCAATTATATCGTCTCTACTAAACAAGCAAACAGAAAGGGAGAGGTAGAGAGAGAGAGAGATAATTTTGTGGTATTTTTGGAACAGCATCTTCTTCAGGTTATCCGAAATTTTACCACCCTTCCTTCTGTCACCAAGTTATGATTGACCCTGTTCCATCCAAACGAATAAAATGGGCGCCCCGCAATCACTGTCATCTTCATAACCCACATGCTTCAGCTACAAAAGGATAGTGGGTGGTCCAGATTTGCCGCTTATCTACCAATCGTTATGCCATCCTGTCTGGTTTGGTTAAGTAGGAAGCAAATAGGGATACCCTAAGCGGGTTTGGCGTTTCGTTGAAATCGCTATAAAGGTATACACGGTACAGTCTGGTCTCCGTGCCAACGCAAAAGGAAAATACAGCATGAAAGGAAAATACATTGGTCGATGAATGTCCCGAGGGAAGAGGAATAAGACCCGTCGACGCAAAATCTTAATGGATTTCGTGTCTATCTCAAAGAAAGCTTCTAATAATCGAATATACTAAATACCACTAACATTATGAGATATCTGAACGTGTTTCAGTGTTTATAAAAAAAGAAAACATTTGATACTTTATTTTATGTGCTCAGCAGTTCTAAAGTATATAGACTTTATAAGTATATAGACTAGGTATATAGACTAAGTATATAGACTAGTATATAGATATAAAATGTATTTTAATCAAAGAGTTATTTAAATGAACCTGCAAGCTTTTTATTCTTTATAATTGCCATAACTGCGTATAATAGAATATTACGATACAATTACATTGACATTTAGAAACCAATATGGAATAATTAATATAAATTATTAATAATTATATATAATGATTAATGGAATTATTAATTGCATATCTGCTACTATTTTGTAATTACGTATCTTCAGATTTTCCAATTTGCAATATAAATTAAATTCAAGAGCAAACTGGGTATATCCAAGCTTAATTTTCCCCTCCGTTTAAATTTTTTAAATATTTGAAAAATTTCTAATTATCGATATCTCGTTTACACTGTACAATTCATTATACTATACGCCCATGAAATGAAAGGTTTGAAGTTTTCCCAATAGAAATAAATGTTTGAGGAAGTATAATTGTATGAAACGTTAAGGATCGAGGATCTAAAGAGATCATTTAAATGTATAATTATTTATTGATTCTACAAGAAACATAGTTAGTGCTGTTTCCGATTTTTAATTTATTATTGCGTACATTTCTGTAAAATTCTAGTTAACCAAAAGCGTCCAGATACTTGTGAATGGTAGTGTATGTACTCTAGTAAGGAAAAAAAAAAAAAGAAAAAGAATAAAGGAAGCTAACAAGGAACGAGGGAAAAATGAATCAACGTTTATTTTAAATTCTGTATGGTAACTTTTCAGTGCAGCCGCTCGAAGTTTCCCGCGATTAATTTACACGATGTCGAGTTAGTAGAACTTCGCCGCTGGTTCAAATCCATAACTTTCGGTATGACGGCTGTGGTTTTATCGCACTCGACGCGACAGTAGTTTGTACGTAGCCTATCTGTTGGAAATTATTGAAGAGGAATTAAAGCAATCCTGATGCGTGCAATGATTGAAACCTATGTTATTATCGAAGTTAAAATGTCTCGATAATAGTATTATGCCATTTTTCTCTAACGCTATGAAAAGACGCCTTGTTGTGTTTCATAGAGGTCGCGTGTACAAAAGAGAAACTAAAAACATAGGAGTTAATTGAAACGAAGTAAAACTGGGAAGTGTATCAAAGAAACCAAAATCTCGGTATATTTTTAATTATGTTAATTGAAGCTAATTCTATTATGAGCTACGAATGTTTATGCATATTTATATTTTTGATATAATTAAAGACATCAAGTTTAATTACAGTTTAATTAAAGATTTCGCTCACTGAACATTATAACGAGTACTATATTCTGAATATTTTATATTATACTTTTGTTTATTGCGTTTTCTTTACATACTCATTTTTGCATACTAATAACTTATAACAATAATAACTTATAATGTTACTGGTAAGTTTAATTATACAAGGAGACTTTGTAACTGCATTACAATGTCTCTATACAAATTAAAATGATACTATTTGCTCCGCGCGTTAAGAGTTATGCATAGTTACGAAGGAAACAATTCCGCGCTCAATTTCGGAATCAAAGTGACATGGTATGTACACGATACGACCTATCGGGTTCGATGATGCCATTTTCACGCTACAATCGATGCAATCAAGAGCATTTAAGTTGACCAGAGCGTCGTTGGAATACCAAACGATTCCGTTACCTTATGCCAACCACTATCCGTTAAATCGCAAACGTCGATTCGTAGTATTCTGGTCGAAATGGGACAGACATTATGCAATTCACTCACAGAATTTTTCGAGGTATTTGGTTTTTAGCAATCTTCATGTAGTTTCGGATTTTTTAGAGAAATTCTTGATATTTTGTTTCTTTTATTGCCATTGGTTAATTCGTAATAGATAGTTCAACTGACCAGAAATTTACGATATCACAACATTGTCGCACTTTGCGCGCAATCACCGTTATTCCCGATATATGGTAACTGATGTCCTCTCATAGAGTCGGGAATGGTATTCTAAAAGAAATTCTGTGTCTGCGCCGTTCTAGTCGTAATTCGACGAAAGTATGCATTTCAAAACAACAAATCTCATGAAAGAACAGGTGTTATTACGGTAACATTTTCCTCTCATCGAATTCCAATTGAAAATGTCAAATTTCTTTGCATGGCGCTTCCACAGGCATTCTTTTAGAAGTATATCCCTAATATTTTTTTTTTCTAATTTAGCAGCAATTGCTAGGCTGGATTAACGATAGGTATTAAACTCATAAATAAGACCTTTACTACGGTTCACGGTATGGTTATTGAATCCCCTGGTAAAACTTCGAGAAATATTGACAATACGTTTTATGTCTTTTTATAGTATTCCAATGGATATAATGTCCGCCATTTTTTTTCAATTTATGTGTCTTTAGGAACACCGGGAGACCATGATATATTCCAAAGTGATTTTATCCCACATATTTTTTCGAATTTAATTAAGTGATACTTTACATGCATAGAAATGGTATTTTACGATGGCTTAATAAAAATTTCCTTTTGGAACCATGAAAAAGTAGACGTTCTTTTAATATCCATTTCCTTTGGTTATATCACGTAAATAAGTGCCATCTATGCTGCAATTTCATCGTAAAAGCAAGCCAAACTTTTCAGTTGAGTATTCGACGAGAGAGTTGAAGATAGCTTCCGTTAGCTAACACTGCCTCCATCTGGTGGCCGTTACATACATTATTCCCAATGCGGGAGATTCTGATCGATGAAACCCAGAATCAGCGCGCTCCATTATCCCTCCTGGATAAGAACAATCGCACCTTTCTCTACCGCAAGAGTAAAATACCAACGATAAAACACGAATCTGAATATCCCACATGCCTTCCATGAAAAGTAAGCTTTGAACGCCATCTGATACACGCTTGATCCAGGAAAAACAAGCGAAATTTTTGCCAGCTTTTTGTTACTGACATCTACGAAACGACACACTTTAGCATTTGCTGGCTGTCCGTAATTTGTCGAATAACTTTCGAATTAACCATGCAAATTTTTCGCTCGACGTGATTTGCGTGCTAGTTTTAAAGTTACTCATTCGTACAGCGATAATACCTCAAAATTGCTCCTCGCTAAGTTTACTTACAAAATTGCTATCTCGCCATACAACAGATTAAACCGACAGATCTATAATCGGCTTATGTTTGTACCGTGATAAAAAAGTTTGCTCGTATAATCGGTTAGCCAAACGAACGAGGGCGTAAGGTCCTCGCGGCGCCTGTTTCGCTGTGGATTCGTTTAGTGCCGCAAGAGAAACAAACAGTTGCTTTTTCCGTCGCAGTAAATTCATTCGTTTCACGGATCACTGTGTAGCTATGCATATATGGCCAGGTGGGAAAAGCACGACACTAGTTTGAAATGGTAGGCAGTTTCTTTGAAAGAGCTATGCCCCACTCGACCGGAATTATAAAATCAGAGTCGAGTGTTTGCACCAAATATTTGGTCGGAGAACGAAATGGCAGGGAGGAGAGAAAGAGAGAGAGAGAGAGAGAGAGAGAGAGAGAGAGAAAGAGAGAGGGATGGGGAGAGGGGCGAGAAAACGCCTCCATTCGAGGCCACACGGTGTACACTTCACTGATCCATATTTCAGAAGACGGCCAACTTTCGTGTATTCAAAATTCAAACACATGTTCGAATCGAGTCGCGAAACTCCAATATCGAACCACCGGGACGATATTTCATATTCCATCAACAAGTCTTTTCGAATATTACATTTTTATTTGCCTCCTGGTGTTATGTAACAGCATGTTCTGTAATTCAAGTCGAGTGGTTTTCCCAGATACGAAAATTGTATTTGACGTCGTTCAAGGGAACACACTAACTTTAGAGTTTGAAACAGTGAATTTGTTTTTTGTAATTTTTGTGAAATTACTGATATCAGTTCAAATTTGTGACAAAATTACGGAAATAAATACGCGGGAAATTCTTAATTTTTATTCTAACATTTCTCTTAGATATTTTCGAAACTATGGTTCTTTACCCGGTCGTTATAACATCTACGGAACTATTGGTGAATTTGTTCAAGAAGGAATATATTTTACACAATGCACTCTACAATGTAGAACAGGATTTAAATCATGATTTATTCAGTTATTCACGACTTCCTTATTCTCTCTCCATCCTCTTTATTGCTTAATCCTTCATTGTGTCATCGGTATTTAACAATTTGCGTATTATGTGGTTGAAATAGCGGTTCAAGTAACCGCAAAATGAGTTCCATTTACCACTGTTGAAGGCGATTAAGAAATTTTAATTAAGGCCAACTACGATGGTACGTATGGACGTTTGAATATTCGCACAGTGGATAAATTCCCGGCGACGAGGACTCGTTCAAGCATGTCAACTCTTTATCTTAAACCGTTTTAATTACGATGGGACACGGAGTGGAATCCGCTAAGTCGATATGTGCAGATGGCATTGACGTGCACCTCAATACAACTACGATCACGTGAATGAAGTAAGTCTGTTCGTGGCTCCTTATTCTACTGCGAGAGTCCTTGCGTTTTGAGTATTCTCAGAAGAATCATAATGCAACGAAACGTAGCTATTACCACGCTTTTTAGCTTCAATAATTCTTATACAAGGTATTTTCTATTTTGTCGTTAAAAAGGTAAGGGAATTTTCAAGCGAAAATAAGAGAAATCTGTTGTAGCGAATTTCACAGTAAACGCTTTATTACAAAGTTATCAGCCACTATTGAACACAGTTTGAAATATAAAATATGCGCATGGGAACAAATTTGTTGTTGCAGAATATATAAAAGTAACAACGCAGGAAGAATTAACACAACTAATTAATAAGTTAGTTGTTGATATTTGATAATATTCTCGCGATATCTTCAATATAATAAATTTGATTTATTTATTTATGATTTATGACGAGTTGGTCGACTATTTTTACACATTTATGGGAATTTTCAAGCTGCAAAAATACACAGAATATAAAACATAAAAAATGTATTTGAGTATTTTATTTACAAGTTCATGTCAGGTCTTACTAACGAAATGTTGTTATTTGTTATATTTAATAAATAAAATAATTCTCTACCTCGGGTGCATTTTTTAAATCAATTTTATATCCATAAAAAATATGCATTTGCATAAATAGTTTACTGCTAAATTTTATGTAATATCTTTTTCTTATTTTCACTTGTAGATTATGCTCTCATAGTTTGACTAAAAAAATTTTACGTTTTACACACCCTACGTGCGATACATATATCACATAAGCGAATTATAACTCGGCTAACATTTCTCACACGTTAATTTGGAAAAATATCGGCGATCGTACAGCAATAGAGTCAATAGGGGATCTTTTCGCTTGAAAGATCGACGAGCAACTTTTTAATTCGCTACAATCTGCAGTTGTTTCAATATTTAACCGTATCGTGATACGTTTTAGTCCGTTTGTATACAATCTGTATGAAACAGAATCATAAAGCTTTTAATCCTGTTCAAGCAATCTAGTGAACCATAATGGCATGCATTCCTTTATTGTGAATTCTGCCGTAAAAACAATAGATGTTATGAATATTTCTCATACTCTTTCTCGATTTACGTGCACATGGATTAATAAATATCTATAATAATTGTTTCGAGAACCTAAACACCCACGGAAGATATCAATTTGGGCCAGAAAAAGAACTCCACCAGTGAAAAACAGCATCGATCTCAAAAAGTAAAATTCTAGCAGTAAAAAGAAAACAGCACACGCGTAACAAAAAGGACGATCTAACAATAAAAATAAATGTTTAAGTGGGCGTAACAATATCAGGAGGATTTTAGAAATGAGAGAGACACTTTGACGATTACGAATAGAAGAAATTACAATACCAGGAAATAGTAGAAAAACCAACGTAAAGATACAAAATCAAACGGATATCATCGATCAAAAGGCGCAGAGATTGCTAAAAGAGATTGCAACGATAAATGAAGGTATTGGAGAAGAAAATTCTATCGACGAAAGAGATAGAAAGAAAGAAAGAACGTGAAAAGGAGAGGGGCGAATTGCACGATGTCTTGACTCGGAAACGATCTGCAAATTCCTAAGATATTCTAGGGTTTATAGGGGCGTATGCCAGAAATCCAAGGACGACTTAAGGTACAATGGAATTGAACTATAAAGTTTTCAACGCGAAAGTACGATAGTACCATCTACGTATACATGTTACACATCGATATCATGTTATGCGTGTAACTGAATGTCGCTTGCATCCACCCATCACCTTCTGCCATTACAATTATATTAACTTTCCATGAATATCATCGCAATAAATCAAGAATCCATTTAATGCACCGTAGCTGTAACATTTCTATGCGAACTTATATTCAGCGATTCCTTATCGGTAGAATATATTAATTTCCATCGAGATCTGATCGATGGAATGAATTATGCTTGGTTACCGCGTGACGGCCACCTCGACATCAACGTGGTAAACGACGTCAATGGTGAAACTCGATCAGGTTGATCGAAATCGAAGGATCACCGATTCACAGGGGTAGCTTGCTATATCGCGACCGGTCGACGGCCGGTGGGGGTTGCTTCCTGGGTCGCACTTTCTGGTGTGGGTAGAGCAACCACCGCCAGTAGTATCACGGTGACGAGCAGACGCGGTTGTCTTCTACCTTTCTCGCCGATTTCTTGGTTTTCGTTCAGTATCCGCTACGGCCACCCTCGAAACGACGTTCATCAATCGTAAGTAAATTGTCACTATTCTACGACACGTAAATTCCTCGAGACATTTGAATCTTCCTTCCCGGATTTTCGCCCCGTTTGTCACTTTGCCTCCTTTTGTCCTTTCGCGCGTCTTGTGTGATCAATGACGGGACGTGGAAATCAAGCGTAGATCAAAGTAAAAGTGAGGAAAAGTTTGTGTAACGATACTCTGCTCTATTGATATTTCTAGGTATGTGTGGAATTTCTGGCGCTCAATTCAAAAATAAAAGCTGCACGTTCGATCGGTAAAACAGTCGATCAACTCCTAACGTTCCGACGCAGTTACGTTGCACAAAGTGTACATTTTAATCGATAAACTTGCATGTATCGCGTAAATGATGTTTTTGTAAGAACGGTGCGTGCTTTTCATCGATTTTATTGGCTACGGGCAATCTGTTCCATAGAGTCTATTTAGATTAAACCACAGTTTTTCGTCGCGTGAGACCAGACCGCAGCATCTAACAATGCGATGTCTATAGTCACGTCATTGCATTACACGCCCCCCTCGTCGGTTAAACGATCAATTTTAATTACGCGCACGAAATTGTGCCGCTAATTTAACGAGTAACTGACATGCCAGATCTCGTCACTAATCTTCTTGTTCGACACTCAATGATGTCTCCTTCGTTTTATTCAAATTGTATGCAAATACGCGTTGGATAGTTATCGCTCCGACGAAGTTACCGCGCGGACCACGACATCTATGTTCGATATCAACGTGAAAATTCAACGACACGAACTTTGAATCGGACACAAGAGGTTAGGAATTTGCAGTTTGCTTTGCATTTTCTAACTAATATAACTAGACAGAAGCTGAACTATCTAAGGATGATAGAGCGGATGACTATTTCTGGAAATTGAATTATTATTTTATCGCTAGATAAAAAGAAACATTCACTGGCGAACACTCCCTTACCCTCACGCAGGCACTAGCTGTACACACATGCACATATCTTAACCTAAGCCTACGTGTCTCGTAAGAACTGTACCATCTCGTTGTTGTCTGCTGATTTTAAAACTAAACAGAAGCTGTATTCCTTTAAACTATTTACAATGTAACATTTATCCTAACTCATACATTAACGCTACAATTAATAAATTCAAAGAACGCCGTTTCGGGGATAGCAGAGCGTAGGTAGAGATTTCTACCAAAGCTATTAGTCGAGAAATTCTGATTAATTAACATTACAAGTGGCAATTTCCTAGAGAGAAACAAATCAGAATTATTTTGTCGAGGACTGTTACGTGTTAGAGTACGTAGGGGTATTTTGTAATTTGCATTTATCCGGTATAACTTAATATATGGAAATTTATATTTTTATTCGTGTTTTTAAATTTTGTTCATTATATTTGTCTTAATCTTGTTTCGATTAAGATTTTCATTAGAATATTTCTATACGAGTCTACCGTGTTATCTGTTTGACAGATTCAATAACAAATTAGGATTGTTCTTTCGAAATAGAATTGTGACACGTTGAATAGGAAATTTTCTAACTTGCATCCTTGTGGTGAAAAATTTATATGCTTTTCAATCTGAAAATTTTACTTAAAGGAAACTCGCCTTTCCTTTAGAACTTATGCTTTTCGTTGAATTTTGATCGATTTTCATTGTGAATTACTACGCTAATTTTGTGCAGAGAAACAAACACAGATTTGTTCTTTTGATAGAGATCTGTTTTATGTTAAATGGAAAATTCCTACGTAAAGGTTTCGTCCATGGCATTTTCCTACCGTCTTGATCGTTGAACCTCGATCGATAGAACGTCTCTAACGATATTTTAACATTCCGGTTATTTTGATAATTGAACGTTCCACGGGAGAATGATTCTCCATGACTTATTATCGTGTTTGGCCTCCTTGCTTCCGTGACGATCAATATTTGGATCGTGGCTTGCTTAGGATGCTTAAGGTTAGATTAACTCGTATTTTTATGCGTCCCCAGCTCGCGTTATCGGATCGCGCACCTTTTACGACCAATTTCCCGTTTCTTTCCGGCATTCTGCACCCGATCGCCACATTTACGGCGTCGAATCGATGAAAATGTAACACAAAGGTTGCAAAGATGGACAACGAATTACGTAACACAAAGGTTGCCAGCACCGACGAAGAATTCCGTGATGCATTCAGACAACGCGTAAGAAACCGACTCGTTCTCTCTCAGAAGCACTTTCGATTAATTTAACATCGAACTGGTCTATGAAAAGCTTTCAGAAATTACATTATTTAGGAAACCGGTGGTGAGATGCATTCGCGATTCGAACGAGATCAAAGGAATTTTCTCGAATCTTCTAATTCGATTTTAGAAAAATACGATCGCGAGCTGCCTTTATTGTTACATCCTTGCGTTCGTAGTGTCGCACGTATATTCTAAAAGTGTCACAACTGAAAACTATGAGGAAAGAACACGATAAGTTTCTTATTCTCTTTTGATAAAAAACAGCTTTATAATTCAGTACGCCGTCGATCAGCCTATTACCTCAATTGCTTTTTGACTCTGGAAGTAAACATACGTTTCCCCATTCTCTTCGCAAATTTTCGAAATTTATCTTGTTTCATTCGTTTATTCATACGGGCAATACTCTTTGGTTTAAGCATAATCAACACGAACATACATTTATCAACGTTTTACGGTTTTATCCACTTTACCCGGAAACACGTGCGTATCTCGAGAACAATAAAACAGATATTACACGATTTCGAGGGGTTTATCATGGTGATGTTTATTTCACCCCGAAGAGTCCTTGAAAAGCCCAATATTTTCTTATTCCACGTTCCTGCAACCACCATACAACATCAAAACATTTTCAGAACATTACCTGCTTCTACTACTACGTACTTTCCGCATAAAATATTATCGAAATATTAAATCTCAAACTTGATATATCGACATTATTGGCGTTATCCATTTCTCCGGTAGACTTTATACATCATTGATGGTTCTAAAAAGAGCTGTTTATGCGAGTACGTGTGTATGCACCGAAATACTATCCCTGAAACGACTAGTCGTTTCTAGATGTTTAATACAACTTCGCATCCTTCTTAAGAATTAATGTCCGGATATGGGTTTATGCAAAAAATATAAATAAGAAGCGCTTCAACGTCAGTTATGAAAATATGAAAAAAAAAGAATATAGTTCCCATTTAAAAAACACAAGCGTTACTTTCACAGGGCTTTTCAAAGTTATTCCAGCATAAAATAAATATCGGCATAATATGACCCCGTCAAAATTGTATAACATTTGCCTGAAAATTAATTTTCTTGTCTCATCTATAGTTTTCGAAATATTTCCAGATAAAACTGACACACTGTATAATTGGAATATGGCGTTTGTCATACGTGATACAAAGACGAAGACGAATGTCAAGCGTTTTAAATGTATTCTTATAAACGTGGGCAACGATTTACAGAAAAAGCGTAGCTGGCGCGTGAGCGAGTGGCGTGGTCACATATACGTTTAACACAACTAAATATCGGATGTATAGAATAAGGGAAATTTTCTGAATGTCCCCGGAGAAACATCGAGCTCCGATAGCTGCAGAATTTCCCAGCAATTTATAATATAGTCGTTTGCAATTTTGAAGACAAATGTAGTAGCATTGGCAATGAATCTATGCGGTTCCAACGTAAACAACCCGAGAGACGTTAAAAGTAAATCGTAGTTTTAAAAAATTGCTGCAGCGGAGTCGCCAATTTTAGAAACAACAAAACGAAGAATTCTATGTAGAGAGAACAGTGTTCGAGATGCGGGACAAACAGAACGGTATAGAGTTCTCTGTTAGAGGATTTTAAAAATTTGCCGACGGTCTAGCGATAATGGCGATATTCTTGTAGCTGCTTCGCAATTTGGAAGATTAGGCGTAAATATAATTATTAAGACAAAGTACTATTTTTATATTCTCATTTTATATCTCCGATTTTCTTTTAATCTCTCTTTGGCTGTTTTCTTATCTAAACTCTGTTGAAAGGATTGAAAGTGAATTAATAGATGACGTACGCTAAGAACTCTACTCAAAATCTCAGTCTGTATCGTAAAATCATTTGCAGTGTACATGGAATCGAATAACAAGTGATACAATAATAATATAAATATCAGAATTGATGAAAATTGAGATCAAGAAATAGAAGTATAAAAAGAATATTAATTATGTTACATCAGATGGACGAGAGACTTCATCGTCTAACGTTTTAAATGAAATAACAATTCTTAAACGTTTCGATAATTTCTTAGTGATTCTTCAATTTTAATCAAGTTATCATGTTTCTGTTATCTCAATTTGTATACATGTCTGACATGTTAGTGCACGTTCCATTCGAGATCGGAAGCGGAAAATTACTTTGCGCGCGATCCAAATCAAACGTGAATCTGGCGAATCGGCCAGTTAAACGTACGTTGAACTTAATTATAAATAGGTGCAACGTCTTTCGTCGTTCGATGTTCTGCGTTAGAAATTACGACGATGCATGCATTGAATTTTATTCGGCTTTTTCGGATAACAACGTTTATACGCGTGTTTCATATTTATGGAATTTTGATTACGCCTTTATGGGTACCTACGTGAGCTATACTCTCATTAAATCAAATGGGTGCCGTGTAAACCAAACGAGATTAGCTGAACGTCGTTTTGGAGCAAAGAGACTTTAAATTGCGATTATTTCCACATAACATGCAGAAAATCGTTTTCCCTAAGTCTAATCCTTGAACGAGGTGGCACGAACTTTCGTAATATCGTGACTGTTTAAGAACACGATAATTTTTTCCTCGAGAATGAATAATACAATCGTGTTGTTTGATTTTCTACATTGTGATCGATAAACTTCGCAAATGTTGGACGATAATTTTGAGCTAAATTAATCGACATCGATAATATGGTGAACGATAATGTTACGATCAGCGTGCAAACCACTAGTTTGTTCGATTTCTTTCTCGTAGAGTTTATTGGATGACAAACCTTTTAATAATTCACGTTTCCTTTGTCAGAGATGGAAGAAAGGTTGTAATAAAACCTTTTCGCATCATCTTTTGGATTCTTCTTTTCTGGCAGATTTAAATGATAATTTAATATTATTTGTCGTTGTTGATTTATACGTCAAAGTTCAGAAGCACGTAAGCTTGTTTCGAATAGAACATAATATAACTGGGAAATTAGAAATGGAAACCAGGCCAATTTTATTCTACGTTAAAGCTATCGTGCAATATCGCGATACATTTTTTTTCAATAATTAATATGCAGTAAAAGAGATGGTTTCTGTATGTGTGAAACATT
Source organism: Bombus affinis (assembly GCF_024516045.1). NCBI lineage: Eukaryota > Metazoa > Arthropoda > Insecta > Hymenoptera > Apidae > Bombus > Bombus affinis. The sequence goes on from NW_026109092.1 coordinate 82,152, forward strand.
GTGATACACATTTTACATAAACAATTTCAATTTCGTATAATATACATATCCAAAAAATATACATCGCTGTCCATGAGTACTAGGACACGTACAGAAAGTTAAGTAAGCCTCGGAAACTTTATTTTAACACTTTCACATCCTGTAGCATTAACGTGTTGTCCAATGCAGACCAAGTGTCCGGTGACACCACGTTGGTATTACGAGCAAATCGATCCTTTGCGTAAACTTTACGAATTTGAAACTCCGGTTGCTGATTAAAATTACTAGGAAATTTGTACACGTTGATAATATTTATGAACGAGGTCGTATGTTGAGTTCACAAGACGACAATAAGTTACAGTGATATTCATCATTTACCAATTTCAAAATGTACCTTTCCTACCTTATTTGACGCATCTAACAGTCATCTATAACAGTCTCGCGTTCCCTTAGCCTATCACGACAGCAACCATATCGAAGATAATATCGGAATATGAGTCGCGTGTTCGTTTTCACTGGCAATAAAAGGGCAGGAATTACCTGGTTTCAGAAGAAACAAACCGTATCAAAGCCTAGGATTTTTTTTCTTATTTTTAATCTCGTTGAGGATGTTACGCCGCGCAACACATCTGCACGCCATCCCGCGCGGCTTGCCAACCAACGGTCTACCTGTCGTCCTTCTAACACTCCATAGGCCCAAGGACCCACTATAAAGTTGCAATTCTAGCTGCATTGTTCGCACACATGGTCTAAGCACATCTGTTTGCCAGAAGACTTTCTAATTCCAGAAGTGTTTTCGGCCGGTTTTTAGAAAGGTCCTTGGGTTTATTATGTGCTCTTAAGAATTACGAAGAAAGCGGAGATATACCTAACGGAAAATCTGAGTTTCCCTATAAACAATGTCGCCTAGGACCCAAGTTCGTAGGAGGTTTCTTCCTCCTCTCTTCCTTCCTAACATTGGTCCCAACCAATCGACATCGCGGATTATTTCCCTCACTTTACTAACTGAAAATGTAAGCAACGAATCCGCGTTCTTCGTTCAAAGGGCACACCCATACCAAGCTTTCCTCCGTATTCACATTAGAATAAGCTTCAGAGATTGATCGTCTCTCACGGTGTCTAGAGTTCCCACAATCCCTATAACTCTCACCGTTCCTGTATCTTTCTGAGTTCCTTCATCATTTCTCAAGGTGCCTACACGGCCTAGAGTCTTCTAAGGCTCTCACTTATCCAGAACTCCGACAGTTCCTATAACTCTCAAGGGCCTAGAGCGCCTAAAGCTCTCCTTCTCTCATCCAAGACTAACCCTTCTCTCGTTATCTGTATCTTAATCAACGGCGTTACTACTTTGTGTGATTGTATAAAGTGTTGGAAATATACATTATTATAACTCTGACTCCCAGTGTTATACCGCATTAACCACCCCGATTATCCTAACCGAAATACGGGGATCGAACTATTCGTGGTGTCGATTATTCCAATCGTAACGGGAATTTACGACTCCCGTTGACGCGTATTCCAACGACCGCGTCTCCCCGCGATAGCTCGAAAAAACAGAGGAGTATCGCATTTATTAGTCGTTGCCACGTTCTATGTAGCTTATTCGTCGGGAAATTTTGCTGTAACAGAGCGCGAAACGCGTTATCAGAAGCGTTAACGTTAAGTAAGAAATAAAAACGAGTTACGGTTTCTTTACTGTTTAGCGACTTAATTTGCTGCGGATGAAACAACTTTGTTCAAGTATATATTCTAGGAGGAAAGAAGTTTTCTATAAAAAGCAAAGTTTCAACAAGGGGAAACTGAACGATCTACGATCCTGAATGGATTTAATAAGTTTCGTACGGGTGGTAAAAGAAAAGAGCAAAAGGATAGTAACCCTAAATCTTGAGATAAACTTGTAATGTCGGCAAAAATCCCCTTTGTATACGTTCCACGCGAGAATTTCATAGATTATCCTGCGAAATGAGAATTAACGTGCGCCGAAATCTAGAAGAGCAACAAAACAGCGTAGGAAAAAACGAAAGAATACAAAAAGCATTTGAAGATAAATATACCAGGTCCGGAACTTACGTTCAGCTTTGATTTCCTCTAATTGAGTATGTTGAGTATGGCGATTTGTACAACTTCAATTTCGCTACCCGTTACAGCTGGTTTATTTCCGACCTAATTTCCAATGTCAACAGAAGCTACGAGAATAAAAAAGCGAAACATTTTTAGTTCAGTTTTTTCCTCTAGCTCAATTTTGCGAAAATTCGTATCGTTCTCGAAAAAAATAGAAACTATTACAAACAATTTTTATTATTTTCTTTCGAATAGAACGGGATCAGGTTCGGTTCTGTTTGATTCTAGTACCATTTGCACGCGCAAAATCCACCCTTTACGAGCTTCGGCCGAGATTTTGCCTTCAAGGCAACTCTCGAATTACGCGACCGGTTGTAAAACAACACTTCTCCTGCAACCGTGCCTTTTTCTGCAGAACGATTCGTAGAAGCAAAACTTTTTCAACCTTTTTTATAGATGGTTTTCGCGTTTAATTCTCAGGGAGCGTGAATTTTAATGTCGACATCTTCTTGACCCTTTTCAACCCCTTCAAGTGACCCTCTTGCCAGCGAAACGTTCGTCAGAGGTTAAGAATCTACGCGAATCCGTGGATTCGAACAATAAAAGCGAAAGCCACTCCTCGAAGGAACGTCATTTCCAACCAGCCGTCCTTTTACATTCCGATTTTTGTTTTAACGTTGCGCCTTAATTATCGCGATTTAATTTATTTCAGCGTTACCTTGTCGTTCAAGCTGGTCCAGTTTCGAAATGTTACGGCTTGCCAGGGTTGTCGCGTGACGTTCGAATCTATAGCTTCGATAAGAAAGTTTTTTTTAGCAGGAACATGAATGATTCATCCTGTGACCGCAAGAGTCATCATTCTCGCCACGACAATTGCGGTTGAGTGATTAAAACGGTTGAATGAGTTCCAGCGAAAATTCACGAGAGAAGATTCTGAGGATTTATGGCAGTTCGGAATTCCGTTCGTCCAGAGAGAATCAACGTTCTCACGATCCGACGTCTTTAGGATTCTTCTCGCTATGGAACGTGCTGACTTTCAGGTCGTTGAAAATTTCACTTGGCACAAACAGCCGAATTCCGGATGGTAATTTATTGAATTTTTGACGCGAGCGAATCTCCAATATTTTCGTCCAGACATTTTCATCCTTTGGTTATCGAACTAAAACTTTCGAAATTTTGTTGCTCTTTTTCTACTAGTTTAAAGCATACGAAATGTCATGTATTCAAATGAAGATCTAGTTGGACATGATTTAGGACAATATACTTTTTCAACGACTTATCTTGTTTCTCGTTATTCCACTAGATGTTACAGGGTCCTCTAGCTATTATTAATATTACGAGGGAAATTTTACAACTTACAAAGTACCAGTATAGATAAATACTCTCGCATAACAATGACAAGTTTGATAATAAAACGAATGAAATTTTACGAGTACTTAGTATCTAGTGATAATATGCACGACCAACAAAATTTATCTCATACACGCGAAATGTGTATATACGTATAATATATAGTAATTATAACAGCCAAATTACTGTACGTGGTCACAGTCCAAAAATCGTAAACTGTATTATTCACAGGTAAGGGAAACTGTTGGTAAAAAGTTTCTACTGATAAAAATTTCGTTCACGGAGGTAACCACGTATCTGTGTCCACGTATTTCATGTTCCTGGATATGTAGTTCACCGGTACATGACGTCTATGAGGAAGCATCGCTACAATACAGTCCGATTTTCCCTACGTGTTACTCCTCTTTGTCTAATTCAACGCGTTCTTCTTTCGTTTTATTTCGTCTCTCCACGACGTCTGTCGTCTCGATTTTTGAGCAAGTCCAAGGATATCGACGTTAGATCGCGAGATAAAGGTTTCTGGACAGAAAAAGAGTATCTTGTTTAATTTACCCTCGATGATTAATCCATTCTCTGTCTGCAAAATGATTAATGGCCACGAAGAGGAGAAACTTTTTTCGTTCGCACTTAGACAGTGTACTTTCGTTTGCTATGATGTTGATCGGATAACTAAAACACACAAAGTTGCGAAATGGAATTGTGCAGAATGTTGATGATTTATCAGAAAGTTCGTTTGTTGATCGTTTACCACGCCGTACTCGATAAGTTAATTCCTCATCAGTTATGGATCGTTCGGAACTCCGTCAATTTTACTTTTTTTATAGAAAAAAGGCAGATCCGTCTTAGGATCTAACAGACATTTTTTTCACTACTTTCGCAAATTAATTCTGCAGCTATAATCAAGCAAAAAATGTGGTATAATATAAATCCAGGTTGTTGGAAGCTTTATTAAAAAGGTATAATAAAAATACGAAACACGAAGTGGAAAATACTTTGACCTTTAATATGCACTTTTATATTAAAAAGAAAGGTACATCGAACAAATATTGATACACGTGTTTTGAATTAATACAGAGAGTTGATTGATACATTGAAATGAAGCACGATTAAAATGAGTTTTACGAGGAAATAAATTTAATCTTTTATCGTTATTAGGTTGGTATCGAACGGTGAACATTTTGAGATGGAGTATCTACACCAAACAAATAGTCTAATAGTCTGACTAGTGATTATAAAACTATTCTCATTTTATAGCACAGTAATCGCAAGTCCATTCCGTGACTTTTATTACAACTTTTCAGTCAAATAAATATTTTTTCCTTGATTGTAAACATATCGTATTACAACATAATGCGCTAGAAACGTTTGGTTATTGAATTTTAGGACACCCTGTACATAAACAATTAATACGCTTGTCGCTAAAATTATTTCGATATCAATTTATTTCGATATTAATTTCGTAAATCAAATTTCGCCATGCGATTGTACATATATGGAAATATTTGTATTTAACAATGCAAACTGGCGCTGTTGTAAAGATTGCTTTTATAAAAAGAAATGAACGTGTTTTTTCTGAAATTCGAATTACGGAACATGGAATATGGTGACACAATACAACGTGGGGGGAAAATAATTCTATGGGTCGAGGTTAATAAACATTGTCATGGAAGTGACAGCATAGGAGAGATGCGTAAATATACGTAATTCGATCCGAACAAAGGGAATTCGTTTGATAAAATAGAGATATAGTCGAGTAGTTTTTCGTACGTGATCGAAAAGTTATAAATATTTCGCGTCAGCTTAAGCTCCAGCTTGCTACCGGATTTGACGAAGATATCGAAACGTTCCCTCAATGAAGTTGCCGCGATGTACTTCGAATTACGATGGAAATGCAAATCGATCGACAGTCTAGCAACTAATTTAAACGTGGATTTCTTTCTTCCCCTTTAAACATTACCATTAAACCTGAATTTGATAGATTAATGTTACACGAGTGATGTTGTAGTTTCGTCAGAGTCGAAAGACTTTTGTGGAAATATGGTTTTTGATCAATCTTCTTCCAATTTTCGAAGGAACCCTGTTGGAATAAAGCTGAGTCTCATTTATATTTAAAAGAGATTTTCACGGAGAGTAGGCGAGATCTAAAGATTTTCACAGCAAAGCGTATCTTGGATCACCATAATTCTCCGTCGAAACGCTTTCGCCGCGAAAAAGAAAAAAAGAGCTGATTTATCAATCAGAAAACGTCAACTTGGTCGTCTTTTTCGAAGCTTATACGATCCATTGTAATCCTACCGAGCGAACTTCGCTGTAGTATGTATTTGAAACTCGAATAAAGTTCGGGATGCATGATAAAAAAAAAGCACTTCACCGTTCTCTTTCGATGTATGCCTTCGTCCCTTCTTTAGAATGGGATTTATTAATTTCTTTTTATCCACGAATCTTTCTAGAACGAAATAACGAGACGTGGAAAACCATTCCATCGTCCTTTTCCGATTTACAGTTGCTTCTCTCCTTTAAAATAAGATTTATTAAACTCCATGAGTCTTCGTAGAACAGAATGGTAAATCGCAGGATAAATTATATCGTAGAATAAATTATAGCGCGGACTGTTCGATTCATATTACATAGATTTTTCATTCTGAGTAGCGATAAAAATCATCGAGCAGCGAGGAGAAATTGAGTTTCATCGGCTGTAGCGATTCGTACGACGATTAAAAATATGAGGAGAAAAAATATTATTTGTTATGAACAACGTTAATTAGAAGCATATTTTTCATTTCATGTCTGATCGGTGATGTAATCATTCGTGTTCTTTGGTTGTTCCCGAGAAATGTTAAAGGGACGCTGTCGAATGAGATTAACGATGTCAGGAACGACGACGATCGTATCTTCAAAGGACGACACCAATTAACATAGACTAAGGGTGTAAGTTTCATCTAATTACATCGTGCTGCGTACAAGAATTAAAGGAATTAGTAGGTTATTTTATCGTGAAGAATTTGGATGCAACATTCTAATTGAAGATTACAACATTAGAAATTCAATAATTGGATGGTTGAAAGAAAATTTACAATTTGAAAAGTTAATTACTCATCGTTTTGTAAATTCGTTGCTGTTACTTTTCTGGAAATTTCAACGATATAAATGACGATATAAAGTAACGACTTTAAAGATACAACTTTAAAGTTGGACGCTTCGAACTTCGACTACTTTGGCACTGTTTTGCAGATTAAATATTCTCAACTGTTGTTTGTTCATTGTTAGAACTCGTTACTAAAACAATTAATCCTCTGTTCTCTGGTTTATTTTTAATATACTAATTCATTACTACGAAACTCTCGATTATTTTAGTTATTCAAAGTGCTGCAAATTTACTAATTTAGGTCAATAACAATATTCTTCGCTTCGACAAAACTTTCATCACAAGATTTTCTGATATAATACAATTGTATGCTGATTACTTTTCAAATTATTTGTTTCTTAATTAAATCTAGCTGTTACAAACCTTTGTCTGAATCAAAATCTTTGTACACGTCACGAGACATGGTTACACAGTTCATCAAATCAATAGTAATATGAGACTCTCGATTGGTATTAAGAGTGGAACAATATGAAAGGCAAAGTTCATCGGTTACAGCTATCTAGATGCTTCGACAGAATCGATTTTGGTGGAAACTGGTATCCAATAGTTGGCTTTATGTTCTTCCGGATCATCAGCTCGATACGTGGGAGAAAATCGCTCGATTAAAGCCTATTTGAACTCTCGAATTCGATAACTAGCTATTACGACTGTCAACTTCGAATTAAGTTGCTTCTCCCACGACTTTGATCTTTCGACCATTTTGTTTCCAATCGTTGGTTCGTTGGATAAGCGATACTAATGATTTTTTGATGAGAAGTTCGATAATAGGATTGCAGGTATGCAGCTATCGACGATAGCTGCAGACGAAGGCTGAATTTATGATGTCGAATAGTTGAAGCGCCGATCTGATGGAAGTTTGCCGAAGCGATTAGAATTTCGAAAGCATTACAAAGCGGTTAGTTATCTCTCTATCACTGAGAAATATGCAATTTTAATAATTGTAAAAATAAAAAATCTGGAACCTGTTGTTTTATCATTTTTGTCATATTGAATTTTATTGCGTTATGGTACCCATTTTTTAAGGCTAATTTTATTACTAGTACGCTTTGTATCAAATTTTTGGAAAATTTTATTGGATTGCAAAAAGGGATCGTATATGGCGCAATAAGGTTGATGCACAACTGTAGCATTAAACATTTCTCCTATGAATCTAATTTTATTACTATCGTGCATCGAATGTTATTACAAAGTTTACAAATTTTCATCGTTATCGCATTTGAAAAAGAACCGTACAGGTGTAATAAGCTTGGTGTATCATACTAACGTCAAACTTTCTCTTTTGAAGTCAGCATCTTGCAATTACGCTTTGCTTTAAATTTGTTTAAATTCCACCGCAGTCGAATGCAAAGAAAAATCATATACAAGTTATAATATGATTGTTGCATCGTTTGTTCTACTCTTAAGAGGAAACATTTCGAGTACTACGTTTCCAAATTGCGACAGTTGTTTCTAACGAATGAATGAAGATGACTTAACTGAACGATTAATAGACGTATTACGCGAACCTGCACATTCCCGCAGGAGATTGTCGTGTTTGTTCAGACACGAAACTTCTGCAAGGCGCGACTCGTTTGTTTGGCTTTGACGTTTGCATTCACGTCTTTGTGTTGTGCAACGTTCCCAGCAAATGGTCGCGGAAAAGATTTATCAACTAACATAATCACTGACTGGTTCGAAGTGATACAAACCTTATGATACAACATTTGGCAAGATGAGATGTCCAAAAAGATTAAAAACATTATTTTTATCATATTCGTTGGAATTGTAAGGTACATGGCAAACAAAATGCTTGCCAATTTTTTTTTTAATTCTATTATTAATCAACACAAAGAAGAATCGTGCTTTTGAAGAAAATTTTTCATTTCTGGACACTCTATCGTTTCATTTTTTAGATTATAATGCATTTTATGAGTTAGAAGCTAAACCCACGATATAGTGCAATCGAGATTATACAGAATGATCTATATCTTGACTTATAGTCAAACAACTGTTACTAATGTTACGAAGTCTTTTGTAATAACTTCATCGTTTAATTAAACATCATTTTTCTACGATTTAATTCCAAATATATTTATAAGAATTGGGTATTCTAATGAATACTCTGTTTAAAAAAATGTGGAATGTATCGAAGAGAAATTAGAAACGCTCGAACAATCCATTGTTTTCCTGAGAGAAGAAAGGCACGGGCAATATTCGTTGCAGCTCTTCGATTTTCGATAAAACGTCAAATCACCTTTGTATCCTACAGAAAATATTTCAACGATTAAATTTGCATCGAATTCGAAGCCGATGGATATTTCCGCATGATCGAACAGTTTAACGAACAGAAACTACACACTGCAAAACACTTCGTAGTAATTCATCGTTGGCTCGCAGTGTTTCACGCGTTCAACAACGGGTGAACAAGGCGATCTTTCACAACCAGATACACTTTTCCCCTTCTTGTTGGCCCGTGTCATCGTCACGAATTTCCAAAAATGATTTATAAACTTACCTCGCCTTGTCAACGAATTATTCATCGAAAATCCATAAAGCGTCCAAAATATGGAAGGATCCAATTGGAAAAATCGCGTTTATTATTCCACTTCAGAAACATGAACGTCGTTCCACGAAGCTCCGCCATAACACCTGCTGTTGTCAACCTTTTCAGGAATATATCGTTACGTTCTTTCGTTTCCTTCCATCCATTGTACATTAATTTTCCTTTGGCCGAATAACCAACTTTCTTCCCATATATTTCGTTTCTCGATTATCCAACTTTAAACAGTCGTCTCTGGCCTGTTTTCTCTCTAATTGCCGAGTAGCCGTCGGCGTGATTGCAATCTGTTCCGGTCGTTTTAATACGAAAACGTCGGAAATCCGAGCGTTGAACGTGATATTAAAATTTCTTGGTTCACCACTCGACTATTTCCCTCCTCTTCGTCGAATAGCAAATACCAACCGACCGACGAAGAATACGCAATCAAAACGACCGGGCGAGTGTAAAAAAACGTCTAGAAAGGTTGCCATTCGAATAAAAGCTACCAGGCGAGGCTTGGTTATCCCATGTTTCCATCCTTTGGGAACGTTATTTTATCCCGTTGCCTTTTTTCTCTTTCTCTCTCTCTCTCCCCGTCGCCTAGAACGATGAGACGGCATGATATCAACGACGAAAAATGGATCTGTCGGGTGTAGGACGAACCTTTCGAACCAACACTTTGGGACAAACGTTTCGCACGAATGAGGGGAAGGAACGTTCAGAAGGAACAGTTGGAACGAATACTTGGAACGAACACTTGGAACAAACGGTAGGTTGTTTTCACGAAAATAATCGGCCACCACGCTTCAATCTTGTTCTACAATCGTGCACCAAGTGTTCTTCCTATAATTGAATATCTCGTTCCGTTGTATCGGTGTATCGAACATCTTGAAGAGGCCAGGAGTTCTCTGGTTCTCTCTAACTCGCTACCGTAACACGATTGAAATATGCAGAATACGGTGTTCAGCGGTGGGAACAAATATTGGACGCTCGAAGTTTGGTATCCTCTACAATAGATGGAATGTAAATGACACGAATGTACCTATCAAATAAATTCCAAACTGTTCGGTATTTAAGCTTCAAGAGCACCAATTCATCACACCGGCGCGCAGCGTTGGATTTTATTTGTCAGTTCGAAACAATACGTGCTTTGTTTTCCTTACGCTGCTTTGTTCTTTTTATTCATCCTCTTTGTTTCAGTAGCCCAAAGTAGGGTTTTATAGGTGGGTAATTGGAGTATTATACTCTTTCTTTCTCAAACAACAGTTCGTTTTGTTCGAAGTTTTTATTCTTCTTTGGAAGTAGGAAACGGATTAGGGAATGTTTAGTAGTCAAGGGAATGTTTAGAGATTGCCAGGAACAGTCGGTACTCTCTTCAATTTCCTAAGGAACTATCCGCACGGTTCCCCGCCTTTATTTTATCGAAAGCTGAGGCACGTTTCTCAAACGAACACGACGGAGATCCACCAGGAAATAAACTTTGAAAGAGCAAAGGAACGCGACGGATCTTGGGACACGTCTTACTAAAGGATTCACTATGATTTCGTGTCGCTTTTACTGGCGGATATTGACGATGAATACTAATGCAACTATTTGATCGAATCGTGTAAAATACCTTTTGTCCGATCATCTCCATCTAATGTATTTTAATATACCTTAAAATAATAAAAGCTTAAAAATGTTCCAACGTTCAATCAATTAGGATGCAATTCGTCCATAAAAATTACGATCAAGAGATTTGCTATGATTTCAGTAAAGTAAAGCATTTCAATTTTATTATCTCAGCTTTCTCGCGCAATAATTTGCAATTTTACAATTAGTCAACTGACTGATATCCTTAAGTTTATTTATCAAAGCTGCTGGTATAGACAATTACATAGTTCAAGTTTAAAAAATGTACGTAATATCGTTATTTTTCTCTGCTTTTCAATTTACGGAGTTCATCAGCATGGTTTTCAAGCGATTAATGCAATAAAACATACTTTAAAAAGTTCTTTATCTTCAAACCGCTCGTAAACTACGAGTCAGATAAAGGAGGTACTTCTAAACTCACGCGAAGATTATTAACGCTGTTTCCAGCAGAATTATCCAAAATCCGGAAGTATGTCAACGTGATAGTGTACTTTATCTGAGAAGAAGATTATTTTTTATTTCTATAACGTCAGAACTATCAGAAGAGCCAAGCGATCAATTCATAATTCTTCGTAGACAAATTTCGTAAATTTACAACGACGCATTTTTTAAAGAATATTGATTAATTTCAACTTTGGTTCATTTCTTTGTATTATATATTTTTTCATCCTGATTCCTTTAATACGAGTTTCATCTAATTCTATACGCGATCCTCGTTAACAGATTATTTGCGTTTATAATCTTCCAATTTCACGAGAACACACTAATCACCGTCTCTAGTCATTGATTTGCCATTAATTTATACATTTTGGAAAAATTGGTATACCATTACCGCAAGTGCACATGGCAATTCAAATGGTTCCGTACAATAGCGTATATTGCCTATTAAAGATGTTAATTTATATTTCGCCGGCAGGCTTCATTTAATTACTTAATGGAGATATTGAAACGTCATATTGACATGCAATCTCGGTACTGCGCCGAATATCTAAATTTTGTGGCGTACTAACCACATAAATGTTCTCTGGAATAATACCGCAGTCTAAACAACAGAACGTACACTGGTGGCAATGCGCAACCCTCTATTGGCAGTTATAGAGGGTGGATCAACGCCGCCGACGGTCAAAAGCAGCCACTTTCTCAACTTTACGATCCTCCCGCTCGATGTTTACTCATAGCCTGGTGAAAATAGCTTTAAGACTACCGGAGGTTTCAGTTCGATATTTTTATGGGGGCCACCCTCAAGAAAGACGAAAGTCAACCTTACCGTCACACTAATTACGCAAACATCGCTGATGATTCAGTTTCTTATCTAAAACTGTTCTTTCAGTAATCGCGAGAAATTTATTTTTACGGTTAATAATTTAGTAAACAATAGTTGTGGACTATATAACGATACATATATGTAGTATCTAAATGGGTCTTTATGTTGGGTAATGATGGATTATTATGGGTAATGATGTTTTGATTTAATAAATAATATTCGAAGCAACGAAATGATTACAATGCTGTCGTACGTCTTATTTTCATACGCGGCTTTCGACTTCCCGATTCACACTCTCCGGCTTCTACACTCGCTCGCTCTCGCTTCTCACTCAAACTGCACGCTTTTTGCATCCGTTCTCTCCGGCTTCTCAACTAACACTGCCTTTAGCGTTTCTGTGTCTTTTCTCGTCCTATCGGACACGTGTCCCGAAACGCCCGTGACCAGGGTCACGCAGCCCCTTTCCGCGAAACTATCCACTTGAAAGGACCGCATTGATGTACCCGACGATGCCGCGGCTTTCGCGACTTTGTTTACGGTTCGGCCGATATCTTAGGCCTTTTGTCCACGATATTACATATATATTCCGAACGAAGTTTGTTAAATGTTACATAGGAAAAATATGATAAATGCTTTTTTGGTGATTTTCTAACTTTTACGCTACTTGATGATCAAAAGGAAACGCTTTAATATAACGGTAGAATTTTAGTGAAAGTAACGATTTTTCGAATTCAAAGAAATCTCGTTTGGAAAGAATGTTTAAGGCACTGCCGAGATGTGACAGATGTACTACAAATTAAAATGCATTTCTAGATTCGTTAAATATCAACTAACAAGCCGCTTGTTATCAAAACGTTCGTGTTCACAAAGTAAATAACAATTGATTAAACTGTGTCATTAACTATTTAATCCGAGTTCTTAACACTTAACTCGATTCTTCGAACGAGCTTTTCGAGACGCTTTAATTAAACGAAAAACCAGTGTTCCGTATTCACGTGACTTTCTAGTTAGCTCTTTGTACAATCTAGAATGTATTAATTAAGCCAGAAAGCGTAGAATTTGCTTGTAACTTTTGTTGTAATGTAACTTCCTCGGATGTAGAGATGGCGTTTTTAATTTACCCCCGTCACGATGCTAAACCGTAAACTCATTTCGCTCGCGTTTCCCTCGTCCATTGTTAAAGGTACGTAAATACCACTGTAATAAGAAATTTAATTCAATATGCCATTCTCCCACACGTTTCATTATGTTTCGAGCTTTCTATTTTCGCTTAAAGATTCTACAATGTCAATGATGTCCATCAAATTTTGATAAACTGGTTGAGAAAATGAGACGTTTAAAATTAATTTATCGACGATAGAAATGATATTTGCTGAGGGATAACCAGACAGAATTATTGGGGCGGCTTATTCGATTTCTCGAAAAACATACTGCCAAGATGTTTCTATATATATTACATATTACATACTAGTTCGTTGTCCGACGAATACAAAGAAAAAGTCGAGCAAACCTAACTAATCCTTCTACTCGTTATGGTGTAGCATAGTCAAGCTCGTAAGAGGGGTTAAGAAGCTTAGGTTAGTTCAACTTTAAGCCTATCGACATATTTCCTCAAACCAAATTGTTTTTTTTAACGGCATGGTATCTCCGTGTCTTTTGTGATTCTTTCGAGAAGATATCATCGTCTTACTGGGATTAAGTTTGTTTAACGTCCTCGGAACTCCATTTTATCATCTAGCTTTACAGTGAACGCGTCAATCGAGAAAGGATTGATGGATTGAAAAAATTGCACTTGCGTGCGATGAACGGCGTTGACGCTTGACGGCCAAATATCGTGATATTTTTCAGTTTAAAAGGACCAACATCTTTCTCAATTTCCCGTAAACCTTTCTTTTTTCGATATAATATTCAAAATATTCGGACGTTGTGTTGTCACGAATTACTCAACATTTTTATCCTTAAATATATGATCTTTTAAGATACATATAAAACGTCTGTGTCAACGATTTTGTGCCATAAAATCATTGAGAAATAGTTTTACAGGCCAGTCTCGTTTTTTTTACTCGCGATTAAAAAAAGAAGCTACAGTCATTTGAATAAAAATTATTTTATATTACAATTTTGAATTACGTATCTGAGAGATATAAATAGGTTACCTGATGACAAATTGTATTCGAAAATTGTATTCGAAATCCCAGAATTTCCGGAGTTTTTCTTCAATCAAGCTCCAAATAAGCGAATTAAAATATAGAATATTAAAACCAGCTGTGCCACCGTAATTATAATCAGTCCGGTCAAAGAAGCACCATTCATTCGACAGAATTATTAAGCTCCAGAAAAACTTGCACGAGTTCAGAGTTTTGAAACGTTCCAAGTGATATGGCGATCACAGTTCTCTCAGATGATGACGGAAGAATTCAATTTGTTAAATTTGATACACACTGTAATCATTTTACCCATTTATTACAATTATCCTAATACGATGAATAACAAGAGATCAGAATTCAGGGGACTAGTTCAAAGGATAGGTTCCAGTACAATGGATATCGGCGAAGCTGGATGAGATTAGTAGTAGAAACCGATATTAGTCAGACGGAGGACAAAAGCGCTGACAGTGCCGTTTAGCAATGAAACAGAGGATTCTTTGTACCCAAGGGAGAGTGGACACACGAAGACTGTAAATACTCGAAGACTGGATTACCTTCTCCTTTTCTTTCTTATACTGCAATTTCATAGAAACCGAGTCTGTAAAATAATCTCGGTTCTCCCATGCTGCTCTTATCTTCATATATTCTGCCGACCACAGATAGGAAATTTTGTTGCACACGCATATCGTCCGACTATAAAGATAGGTAATGCAGTGGAATCTCACTTGTCCGAGTAGGGACCATGGGATTTCGGATAATCGAGCAGTTCCAATGAAAAAGGTTCACCAGCTAATCCTCTCTATTTCTTTTTATTAGTTTGGGTAATAGGAACTGTCCACCTTGCACGATTGAACTAATGATACTTTACAAGTGATCGATAATAATAAATTATAATTTTAAATGTAAATTTTGGAAATTGCATGTTATGCAATTATCTTATATCGCGTAAAACTGTGAAATTGTAAAAAATACATGTACAATTTGCAGCTTGTCAATTGGCTAATAGCATTAGGTTGCTAAATTATTCTGTATGGAAGAAAATTGCTTCCGCATCGCGTTCTTCCGCATCTTATTTACTTTTATTTTACTCGACAAGAACAATAATGCGGCGAGCAATAAACTCGATTGTGAATAAGTCTTCAAAATGAACTCTCTTTTAATCGAATATTGATTGAAAAGTGTAATCTTCTCTGATGATTTGGAATTATACAGTCGCTGGAAAAATAAGACTATTTCTTTTCTGTTTCATCTCTATTCATGTTTCCAATCTCCATGGTTACTGACCGTTTACTTCGCGCGTTTACACTTAATATAATATTTAAAACAGTACTATTTTTAACTATTTTAACAGGAAGAAAGGAATCAAGGATTTTACTAATCGATTTGACCGGTTGTCCGCAACTAGCAATTATTTACAAATTTAGCAAGTGCAAATGAAACGAATAACGTTGCTTCGATTCGACCATGTGTCCGATGCATGATTATTTTGCCAACGCCCCAATTAGTAGCCCCCATGCGATTTCACGATTCTTCTTCTACGAAATCGAAATCCATCATCGGAAGTCGTTAAAACGTTGCTAATCTTGTGCGGTTCTTGATAGGAAATCCGAGTTTTTTCTCGCAATCTGCTCTCATCCATACCAACCACGTACAATCCAATTCAATTTTCATAACTCGCGTCTTTGAAATAATTTTACAACTCGCGGGTATTGTATCTGGTATAAAAGAACCACGTAATAAGAAAACCTCTG